>NC_048308.1:19136087-19192099 GCF_013100865.1 Trachemys scripta elegans | reverse complement strand
GGGCATTTCCTTGTTTGTCCGGTTGTCCCGACCGCATGTCGGTCGGGACGCGGGACAAACAAGGAAATATCGGGACGGTCCCGATAAAATCGGGACGTCTGGTCACCCTACATCTATTGGCCATGCCAGTTGCTAGCATTTTAAAACTCCTCTTGAGACCAAATTTATTCATTCACTTTTTGTTGAGCACTTGTATTCATTTTATGCCAGAAGACAAAGTTAACCTTTTGAGACAGTCAGATGCATTCCCGGTTTACCTATTACTGCTCTTAGTAGCAGAGTGGGGGTAAAATTTAATAACCTAGAACTATAATCTGTATACTTGAGATTTTCAAAGGAACCAAAGAGAGTTAGTTTTCCAATTTCCAATGGATTGCAATTCAGTGGCAGGTTGAAAACCCAACTACCTCTAGACTCCGTGGAAACCCAAGTCTATGCAATTGAGACAACACCACACAAGGGTCTTTGTCATATTTTGTTATGTTAGGTGCTTTAGTCCTAGGAATATTGCTCAAAAGTTATTGCAAATTACTGAGAACCAAAAGGAATGTTAAATATCCTTTTTATCTGTGAGAAAATTCTTATTTGCTTTGGAAAACAGTGATTTAACTACTTTAAGAAAATGATGGAAACTTTGAACCGACACAGAGATTTACCTAAACAGTAAGGACTAGACGCACAAAGGGACTTAGGTGTTGCAATGTCTAGAAAAAACCCTGAGATTCACAAAACTTGAGTTAAGTGCTCATGCTTCCTACACAATGAATGGAGAGAGATAGACACTTCAAAATAGGATTCACAAAAGTCAGCATTCTAAGCAACTCCCTGCCTAAGCTAGCAATGAGAGATGCCAAGTAGAGGGGTATGCACTAAGTCTTGCCCCACTCAGGGAGTTAGGCACCTAAATCTGGGCTGGCGGGAGACACCTATCTCTGTTTGGGATTCTCAGCTGTAAACCATCTCTTGGAGTAAGACACCTAAAGTGTTTCTTATAAGAAGCTGGGAGGAAGTGGCCAACAAGGACCTCCTCAACACTTTTAGTCTAGTGGTTAGGATGGAATGAGGGAGACCATTGGTTTATGTCCCTTTTCTGGCTGACAAGGAGAAGAGATTTGAAGAGGAATCTGCCCCCTTATAGGCATGTGCTCTCACCACTAAAGTATGGAGTTGCATGAGTAGGTCACCCTCAGTCTCTTCTGTTGAAGCTCTTCCACTTTGAATAAATAATTGAATAGCAGAAAGCTACATTAATGCAGAATTGAAGTTGCTGGGTAGTATGTCGTCCCCTTGTAAAATGTTGAGGTGAGCAAAATTCAAACTTTTGACAACCACAGTTAAAGTTGCCCATAACACCTTAACTTTGCCCTCTGCCAACCCCATATTTGCTAAAATAGATAAGCTCTTCACCTCTTTTTACAACTCATTCAGTCTCACCCACAAGGATTCTAACTAACACTATTAAAAGACAAAGCTATGGAGTCAATCTTATGCTACATTTGCCCTCTTGCCCAATTAATCTTCAATTATTTATCCCACTGGTTAGGGTACTCATCTATAAGGCACCACCTCCCTGTTCAAATCCCTTCTCCTCATCCAGTTAAGTGAAGGATCTTGAACCAGGGTCCCTGATAAAAGGGTATGAGGACAGAGCTACACTGCCACATATGCCACTCCTCCTCTCCCCCAGTCAGACAGGGCAGCACTTCTCTTCCCCGGCCTTGGAATTGCACTGGGGCTTAGGTACCCAGATGTCTAGAATGAGGCAGCAATGCACATGCCCAGAGGCCAAAACATGGCAGCTGAAGGGGGGTGAATACTAAATCTGGAATTTAGGCCCTTTTTGAATGTGACTATGTAAGAATACTCAATTCATATTTTACTGTAGAAATAGAAACACCCATAAAAATGAGAAGGACACTGTATATTATCCATACAGAGTAAATATTATGAAGTGTTACTATTAAAATATCCCATTTGATTATACCTGAGTAAAATCTAAAGCATATACCATTGCATATGCACAACAGAATCATGAATCTGTAACTGCTCATATGTAGACAACTGCTTTCAGGGAACTAAGGGTAGATGCATAAGGGGGATTTAGGAGCCTAACTGTCATTTTAGACACCTTAATCCAACATTTGGTGCCACTGGCAATCACAAAACCACCAGTCACTTGCCACCTTCCACTGTAAGTACTTGAAGTTCCTAGGTGCCTACATTTCTGCTGGTAAAGTTCCCAAGGTGCCAAGATTTTTGCTGGTGAGCATGTGCACACCTAACCTCCTGCTGGATTAATAAACTATAATTCTTCTGCCGCTTTCTCCTGTGGGGCCTGATTCAGGAGGTGCTGAAATAAGTATTTTGCATAAAGTGGACCAGTCTGAACAGGAGAGATTAAGAAAACTGCAACCCAGAATGTATTATAGCAGAGTGGGAGATCTTGGTGCAAGTCCTTGCGCTGTATGAGGTGAAATCAGGATTTGAACCCACATCTCCCACAGCCTACCTGAATGTGCTAACCCCTGAGTTATTCAGAATAAGAAGGAACAGGGTTTCTCATTCTCCTTATTTTCTCTTGAGAAAGGAACCTGAGTCAGGTCATCCTTAACTCTAGGAGAAAGTTCAGGATTGTGAATCCCAAGTTGAGATAGATGCCTAAATCTGAGCTGGACAGAGGTACCTAACTCCCTTTGAGTGGTAGGTCCTAAGACACATTTGACTCTTTTCCTTGACATTTCCTAGTGGCTAACTCAGGAAGTTCTCTGTTCAGCAAACTGGCTTCTGTGGCACCTTTCTTACACACCTAACTCTCCCCATGCATTGTATGGGGAGCCTGGGAGCCTCACGCAGAGCTGTAATTTGTGAATTCCATGAGGCGTCTCAGAGGCTAAAAGTTAGGTGCTGAGATGCTGCAACACTCAGCCTAAGTCCTTCTTGTGACTCTTGCCCTAAGTCTTTACTGACATCCATTGCAAACCAAAATAAAAACATGAAACTGCCAGAGTGACATTTAACATGAATTTAATGACCAAATTACAGTCAAATGTGAAGAAAATGCTTATTGCTACCACTATTTACAGAAAAAAAGGCCATTATTTTTTTTTCTAATTGTCTGCAAGGAAGTTTCCTTTTTGACAGCCTCAGGAGGCTGATTAGGGCTGTAAAACTGGTCTCATCAGAAATCACTGGAAAGCACAGCATTTCAGAATTATTATAAGTGGTATTTATGATCAGACACATCGCTCTGAACATTGCACCTTCTTATGCTGCATCTCTGCTTCCTGGAGGTATCTGATGATTTTAAATAAATAAGTTTCCTTTACTTTTTTTAATCCTGTTAGCACTGTAGAGTCAATAAAGCTTTGGGATAGGGAGCCAGAGTCTGCATTACCAACAAATAGCCTAATCCAAAACACATTGAAGTCAATGGGAGTCTTTCCAGTGAGGTCAATTGCTTTTGAATCAGGCCCTAAGGCCTTGGTGTTCTCTCCCCGTTGGAAACAAAGAAAAAAAGTGAGGAAAAACTCCTGCTGGAAATTCTGAGAGATCCTCCTAGTGGAATTTCTCCAGAATCCTCCCTTTTGAAGAGAAGAGGTTTGCGGCCTTGCACTGGGTGGGAGACAGTCCAGCACTCTGAGTGTGTGGAAAGAGGAGAGGGTGACTCTGCATTGTTGCTGTGGAAATAATGGGAAAAAGAGGATCACTTGGACAGCAAATTGGAAAACCATATGGATTAAGGATAACAACTGAACCGACGTACTAGTGATGAATAATGGCTATTTGCCCTGTCATCCATCCCTTCAAGATATCTTGGAGGAAGGGTGAAGTACATAAATTCTCCCTGCCTGATAAATTTATTTGTGTGCTAGTGGGAGAAATGGACGTTGGTATGCCAGAGTGTGGGCTGGATGAGAGGCATAGGTGAGAAGGCCTCATAGGGACGTGATATGGGGGAGACATAATGGAGAGAATTTCCTGGGTGAGCCTATAGCAAAAATGCACTCAAACATATGTATAAACTAACCCCAACATAGCACCACATTGCAACTGCCCTCGGGCTAATTTCCTCCCTACCTTATATATACCGTATATTGGTAATGCTGCAGAGCTCATTCATCGTGTGTTCTATGCGTATTTGGGCAGCTGTGGTGCTAGTGTCCTACTTACTCCTATGGGAGCCAGTTGACTAGGGAGGAAAGTGAACCATAGAGTTCGGACTAGGAGCTGATTGGAGTTGGAAGATTGGGACAGGATGGACAAGGTAACTGTGACAAGGAATCATTGGGGATGAAATGGGGGTGGGGGGAAGTGAGACAGATCTGATAAGGTGCTAGGGCTCAGTGGGAGAACTGGGATTGACTGGGCAAAGAGACTGGGACACGGAGCCAGAGAGGAGGAGACTGGAATAGGGAGGGGGTAAAAGGATTTGATTGAGATTGCATAGGCAGCTTGGGGAGGGAGACTAGGACTGGGAGATAGTGGGGGAGAAGGGGAAAGACAGATTGGACAAGGAGGTGGAAGAGGAAAATTGGGACTGGTAGGGAAGGAACTGGGATGGGCTGCAAAAGGAGACTGAAACTAGGTGTGGGGAGAGGAAGACAATGGGAGTTGTGGGGGAGGTAGATTGGAACTTGGAAAGTGGCCTGGACTGTGAGACTAGGCCTGGCTGGGCAAGAAGAAATGGGCTGGAATGAGAAGCCTGAGGAGTGGAGTCTGGACCTGGGATGGCAAGGAGACTGGGACTAGGATGAAGAGCCAGGGGTGAGAAAGAGATAGGAACTAGGACAGGGAAAGTTTGCTGGAAATGGGGCAGAAGGGTTCAAGCTTGCAAGGAACAGAGAAGAATCTCTGTCCACTAGAGCACATTTACTTCCAGATCTGGGAATGGAACCCAAGATTCCCAAATCTCTGTTCCTCTGCTGTTCAGCAAACATCTATGGGACCCACTAGCAAAATGTCACTTCCACCTCAAGGCTGGTCCACATAGAGGATGACAACCTACTAATGTTACAGATACTGCCTTAGCTCAAATTGGGAAGGTATGTGTGGTGGATATGAAAGTTCCAACCCTGTTAATGAACCACGTAGATGTGAATATGATGCCACATTACGGAATTTTTGTTCTTTTTCTATTTAAAAAAAAATCAGCAGGAAATTATGCACAGAAGAACACACAAACACTCTAGATTAAAAGAAAATTATTAAGATTGCAAAGAAGTAAATCACTCAACATTTAGAAATGTGAAAATTAACATTGTCTTTACAAAATGAATTTCCCCTTTGTGCATATACATTATGCTACAGTCTTTAATTGCATGATCACATGCTACTTTCCCCCCCACAGGACCCTGCTTCATTCGGTGCACACAATGTACTTGTTCTGGGGATGAATCAGAAAGTTGTGCAGAAAAGGAGGCTGCTGTCTCTAGGACCCTTGCCTCATTTGTTGTAGAAGTTAGAGGGTCTGTAATGAATGAGGCGGGGCACTGCAGGAAGAGAAAAGACTCATGGTTAAGGCAATTGAACGCTGCCCTGAAGAACTGGATTCTATCCCGGCCTCTACCATAGAGTTCCTGTGTGATGCAGGACATATAACTTAAATCAAACATTTCACAGGTGTCAAGTATCAGGGGGTAGCCGTGTTAGTCTGTATCTACAAAAACAACAAGGAGTCTGGTGGCACCTTAAAGACTAACAGATTTATTTGGGCATGAGCTTTCGTGAGTAAAAACCTCACTTCTTCGGATGCAACCGAAGAAGTGAGGTTTTTACTCATGAAAGCTCATGCCCAAATAAATCTGTTAGTCTTTAAGGTGCCACCAGACTCCTTGTTATTTCACAGGTGGTCACTAATTGTTTGTTCCTCATTTTCTGGGTGCCCAACTGGATACCCTGGAGTCTGATTTTCAGAAGTCATTGGTAGCTGTGATTTGAACATCTGAAGTGCCACAGAATGCTAAGTATTCTGAAAAATCAGGTCCTAAATGTCTCTAATTGGGTGCCCAAAATTAGTTTACCTTAATCTGTATATACCTAAATTTCCCATCTATAAAATGGGGATAATAGAACCCTATCACCTCACAGGGATGTTGTGAAGATGAAGTTTGAGACACACTCAGATACTACAGTAGGGTTACCATACAACTTGTTTTTCCAGGACAGTGCCTCTTTTTTGGGCCTCCATCCTCTGACCTGGAGGATTTTTTTCAAATACTGTTACAGGAAATGGCCTGGATTTTTGAAGAGCAGGTCCACTTCCTGATTGGCCCCTCCCCTGCATCCACAGTTGATTGGTCCATTCCCCTGCAGCCATAGCTGCTGGATCCTGCCCACCCAGGCCGCAGCTTCCAGCCCTGGCAGGGGATCCCGTGGGGAGGTGCTGACTGGTGGTTGTCTCTGCATCCTGGGCTTGCGCCTGCCACTGTGACAGGAAGCGACACTGCTCCCCACCTCAAGAGTGAGGTCGCAGGTACCCCCTTCAGCACCTCCCAGGTAACCCCTTCAGCACTGACCAGGTACCCCTCCCAGTACAGAGACACCCCTCCAGCACTCCCTCAAGTATCCCCTCCCAGTACACCCCCCCTCCAATACCCTCCAAATCCCCATCCAGCTTCCCCCATCCCCAGCCATGTCCTCTTTCTGGAACCCTGAAATACGGTAACCCTACAGAAGTGCCATAGGAAAAGCCCATGAGGAAATTAATTATTCTGTCTTTAGAGCAGGCTTTGAGTCATGTGCAGTAAATAAGACACACTGAATAATAAGGATGAAACAAAATACTGAACAGCTGCTCAATCAGCCTATGCACTGAATGAGGCAATGGTCCTATGGAAAAAGTAGTAAGTGATCAAGTAATTAAACACTAAATCATAATGAATATGCACAAGGGAGGGCAAATGAAGGTCACGCAGGCAAACTTAACTCTGACATTTCCTAGCTTTTAGGTTCTTGACTGCAGTCTTAATGTAGTTTGTGTG
Organism: Trachemys scripta elegans; assembly: GCF_013100865.1. NCBI lineage: Eukaryota > Metazoa > Chordata > Testudines > Emydidae > Trachemys > Trachemys scripta. The sequence goes on along the minus strand of NC_048308.1, from coordinate 19,185,119 downwards.
TGTATGTAATATACAATAAACCATGTAAGGTTTGTCTTTGTGAAGTGGACTTAGCTGACATAGGCAGGCCCAAGTTAAGACAAGACATGCCTGAACAATTAACTGCTGCACAAGCCCCGAACACGCAATTACCTGAAACAACTAACTATTGTGACTATGTTTATAATAAAGAAGGGAAGCTGAAACTAACTAAATTAACTACTGTGGCCATATTTATAGTAAACAAAATAAGCAGAAACAACCTGAACTGATAAGCTTGCCTTATGCAATCTGCAAAGCGATTGATCTTTGCATGCAAGAGGTATAGATGATTGTAGCTAGTAAAGATGTATATAGACCATTGTAACTTTGAGTTACAATTTTTGGTTGTTCCCCCACCGCACAACAACCCACTCTACCCAGACAAAAATAGACACATGCAAAAGTATTCTTGATAGCCTATTCATAAACCTAACAGAGACCTTAACACAACTTTAAATTACCTACAATTGTAAGTTTCAAAGACACAGATACTTACCAAAGGCATGACCAAGGCTTCCTCAACAGTTGGCTGCTTCTATCTTGCAGCCAGGTGGCAGCACTAGGGCAGGGCCAATACCTGCCCCTCCCCTCTCAGGTTTTCAGGGTGGGGGAAGGCGCATGTGACAGTCTCTGGGGACGGAACCGGTGCTGGGCATGGAGGAAATAGGGGCGTTGACACTGACCCACAAGCTGGGTGGCCCGCTGAGGTGAGTCAGGGAGTGGAGGTGGCACTCCTTCCCTGCCCCTCGGATGGGCTGGCCCGAGCCACATGGCATCGTCATTCACCCCCCAAATGTTCCTCCACACACCACTGGAGAGGGTGCCCCACAGGTTGAAAACCTCTGATATAGACTGTGTGGTGTGTGACATAAATTGGAATTGTGGTATCACCCTGTACTTACCTCCCCTCCCAATCTGCAGGGTCATAGAGCCCAAGCTCCAGCCCGAGTCCAGAGGTCTACAGAACAATGAAAGAGCTCCGCAGCCCAAGCCCTGCGAGCCCAGGTCGGCTGGCACAGGCCAACCGCAGGTGTCCAGTTGCCAGGGCCGCCGGGGGAGGGGGGGGCAATTTGCCACAGGGGCCCCCACAAGAATATAGTATTCTATAGTATTGAATATCAAATATAATATTTTTAATATGGAAGGGGGCCCCGAAATTGCTTTGCCCCAGGCCCCCTGAATCCTCTGGGAGACCCTGCTAGTTGCTGTGTAGACATACACTAAGATTCTTCCACACAAATATCTGTGCCAATTGTTCTCTTCGCCTTTCCTTGTCTCTCCCCTCCCCACCCTGAGTTATAAAACTGACTACTCCTCCCCACGTGGCTGAGATTCAAGATTTAAAAAGATGACACCCGAAAAGAACCTCACCTTTTTGCCTCGACCTTGTGCTTTGCCATGACATACACAGTTTGTTTTGTTTTGAAAACTGCATTTTTCTGTGAGCAAAAATGTCTGAAATTGCAACAAAACCTAGTATTTAACTGGCAGCAGACAACATTTGTTAGTTTCAGTCCACAGGAAAATGTGTCTGAAGAGTTCTACTTAGGTTCCATTTAAGAAAAAAGTGAAGATGAATTTCTCTTTTAGTTTTCATGTGAAAATCTGGATTTATTAACACCATTTTCTCAAACAGTAATTGACTGCTGGCACCATTTCCTTAGGCCTCATAGGATTTAATTGGCCTCACTTATTCAATGCATACACTATTTTAAAAAATGAAGGCAGTCAGTGCAGGCTGATATCATTCTGCCAACTTCAATTCCCTTCTTCAGAGACATTCATATAATCTTCTGTCTACCAGGACTAGTGGGGGTATCATGTGGATGAAAAATTACAGCTGATTTGGATCTATGCCTTCTGTATCTTCTGGCTTGTATAAAAAAAGGTTGAGGCTTCTGCTATCTCTTTGGGCTTTTGATTGATCATAACTGACCTGTAGCATTTCATCTGAAATGCAAGTTTCTCCCTAAAGCTGTTTTGTGTGTATGTCGTGTTGTTTTCTAAACTGGTTAACAGCTCCATCTGTTTGGCAATCTTCATTTTCAAACATCGTAATGTGAGAATTTCAGGAACAGTAAAAGGTCATTCAGGCCTTGCAGCTTTGTTCTCTGTATTTCTAGATTTTTTCTATCGTGCTTGTTACAGTCTGTCTAGTCTCTTGTGCATTTTATTTTAATAAGTCTCTAAAGCAGAACTTAATTATCTGCATCTGAAAATCTAAGACTCCAAGCAGTCCCTTTTACAAAGCTTGAAAGAGCTTCTAAAAAACCAGAAGCCCGTGTTTTTTCTTAATTGCAGTGTGTTTTCTGTAGTAAAGATTAAATTATGGCCCAAAGTGTTTACAAGCAAGTATTCTATGGTTTGTGGTGTTAATATTTCTTAAATAGTTACTCAACGCTGTGCAAATCAGACAGAGGGTTCTCCCCTGTAGGGTACTTCATGTCCACTACTCCCAGTGACTTCAGTGGGTGTTGACAGTACACACTAGCTTGGAGGACTGAGCCAAAAGACATTCCCTGTACCAAGGAGAGACAGTACACAAGTGACAAGTACCGGTATATATTATCCACATATAACCCTAAGCACTTTGATTGTGTGTTCTGATTCCATCATCTGCGTACTTTCGAAATGTATTAAACAGCTTAAACTTTAAATTATATGTTCAGTGATTTTGGTTTTATGGGACCCAAGTTATCTGCTGGCATAACTCCACTGAAATCAATGAAGTTATGCCCGTGCTGAATTTAAATTGGTTTATTTCACATATGGGGCCAAATTTATTTGATCTGCCTCAGGGATAAATTGCCTGAATAAATTTTTTTAAATGGTTATCTTGAGGTAATGTTTCCCTATATAAACTTAGAAGGTATGAAACTATACTAAGTACTTGATTTCTAGTCTAAAGTTCTATCTGAAGTATCAAATCACGATCTTAGGACTTTTTGTTCCCTTACAGAATTTACATAGTTGAGACTCTAATAATAAGAAATGAGGCCTAAATGTGGATGTGTGTGAAAGGATAATTTTTCTTCATTTAAAAAAGATGACTGCATTCCACAACTCTCTCATTTCAATTACGGTAAACTCTGAAACATACACGGTGTAAGTGAAGTTAAAACAAGAGCTTAAAATTCTACAATTCTTTACTTAAAAGCCAATGACAGCATCTCCTCATCTGCTATTAGTTCATTATTGTGGTAAAGTCCTATGTAAGAGTACTAGGTAGAGTATGGATGTAGAGCACTTGCATTTAGAGCAAGTTGTTGCGAGAGCACAAGAATCAAAATCCATTTAACTGGATGAACATTACAGTATGGTCCACTGAGAAAGAAGAGGGGTAACTTTTATTGGTTTTCCAGAAACTAATTTTTAAGGAAGTGTGACACAGTTAAGGTGGGCCCTGTCCAGTGAATATTCTCAGGGAATAGGGGCTGGCGCATGCGCCTTACATGCCTAACTTCCTCAGCTCAAGTCCGCACATCTGGGCTTAGCTATGGGGTAGAGTGGTCCAATGGCCAGAGTTTACAAAAAAGGCCCCACTCGTTCGGGTTAGTACGGCCTAGCGGCCGGAGTCTATAAAACTTGCCCCTTCTGTCAGGGCAGTGTGGCCCAATGGACAGTGTACATGGGGACCACCGGCAGGAGGGCCGGTGGCCCAGGTAGGGGGTCCTGGGCCCACCCGACTCCACCAGGCCCCAACCCAGGGCCCTAGTAGCGGTGGTACGACCAGCTACCAGCTCAGCGGGGAGTCCCACTGAAACATGGCAAGCTTATCCCGATGGGAGATACTGCTCCAACACTGCCCCAGGTCACTTCCTACCACAGTTTCGGGCGTTGCAGTCCAGGAGGCATTGGTTCTGCAGCACCGGCTGCTCCCTGGGGCATTGTGGGCTGCTGGGGTCCAAGACTGTGGTCTACGTCTCTGCTTCCCTCTGGCAGAGGCTGGAGGCTGTCCTCAGCAGGAGCTCCTGGCAAATGTCCTTCTCTGCCGGCATCTCCTCCAGACTGACCTGGGTTGCTCTCCTTTATACTGGTACAGCTGGAGCATGCCCAGTAGGGAGGTGGGGGCATGGCTTCCTCAGCCCACAAAGTGGCGTTAATCCCTTTCAGTCTGGTGTGGGGTGAGTGTGCCCTATCACAGGAAGGCTTTTGAGGATTTGTAATATTTGTGTTTGAAATGTTTATTTAAAGATAGTTCAGGATTTGATCTGATAAAACAATGCCTTAACTCCTAATTTAACAATTGAAATGGGGTATGGCTCTAGCATGTTCCACTGAGAAAACTGCTATCATTTCATTCCTCTGATGCTTTCATAACAAAAACAATGGTCAGACTGATGCCTTCGATGAGACTACTAATGTGCATGTAAAGTTGTGAGTGTGTGTGTGTGTATTTGTTTGCAGGGCTGGGATCAAAATAGGTATTTAAGATTTTAAATTGAAAAACAGTCTGTCATCAGTAGGTTGCTAATTGATCCAATGAACATTCCACTTTAAGGTGGATACATACGGCATCTCACTTGCAATCTATGTTCTGTGAAATCAGAATTTTTAGCAAAAGAAAACTCTTTAAAAGAATGCTGTTAGCTCTAGGATAATGAAGTCATGCAATTGACTGAAGAAGCAATGATCTTCAGCTGCCTTAGATAAAATAAGTTGGTGAGAGAAAATATAGAGATCCACTAAACTTCTGTCATGCATGGTATTAATTAAATTATGGTAAAGCTCTATGTATTACCTATCAGTGTTGGGATAAGCAAACCTCAAACAGAATCTTATTTAACAATACTCAGATATAAATTTCTATTGGTTCTGGTTCGTATAGCCTGCAACCAAGTAGGCCTTTAAAATATAAAAGCTAATCTCTCTCCCCTTACCTTATCTCCTTCCTAGTTCTTAGGTAACATGCCTGAGATGATTTAACAGGCTTGCTGCATATATGTCAGAGGTATGATGAATAAATTATAGGCTGCATGAGACCTTTTTCCAATAAGACTAGTGCTTAATGGTAATTACAAAATCCAATATCTCTATTTTTATGGCACCGTAAATTCTGGTTAAAAGAAGGAAAGACTGCCAAAAATAATCTACCCTGTATTTTCCAATGAGTGGTGGTAACAAAATGAGTAGTGTTAGTCATTCTGTTTAAATTCTCTCTCTTGGGAGGCATTAACTGGAGACATGAGTTATAGTTAAGGGTCAGTTGTTTAGGACATTGTCCAATCCTAATATTTTTGTATAGAAAAAAATTACTCTGAGATGTAAATAAGAGAAGGTACATTTCAAATAATGGAAAAAGAAAGAAACAGCCTTACTGGAATTCACTAGCATTTTCTGATTTGTGTATCTCCTTAAGTCCTATTCTCCTTTTTTTAACAGCATGTGTGCAAACAGTGGTCATATACGTTGTACTGATTAGCCTGACTGTTTGAAGGATTAGCTCAGTTTGATGCCTAGCCGTGAATGCAATTAAGAAAAGAGGACCATATGCTATGAAGGCCTTAGTTGGATAATGAGTATGGTGAGATGTGAACAATGTGTGCCGAAGTCTCGGTAATGTGATAAATTTAGCAAATGGAGACAGTCAAATCTACAATTAATAAACTGAGGAGAAAAATAAATGTGGGCTTATTGGACATAGCTGCTATTATAGCAATATCTTGAAAACATCTGTGGGTTAATGGCACCATTGACAATCTTAGAAACCAACCCCAAATGACATGACAAAGAAGTACTGACAAGGATTCCTTCATGCACTGAAAAAAATAGAGTATTGTCAAGTTCCTGGTTCTGTCTGATAGACAAAAAACAATAGATTTATAGGTATGGATAATATATTTTACAGTATGTACACACTGAACCAACAGAGTTGCTAGTAAATCATAAAAATTATAAGCGTCTTTGAAAACAGTGTTGGGGGGTAGGAGGGACAAAGCCATTTCTACTCTGCTCGCCATTTTTGTGTGTGATGGTTTAGAACTTAGAAGTTGTCATGGTAGTGAGGGGGGTGGCTCTTGAATATATGTTGAAAATTATTTATGAAATGCATGGGGAGTGGTGCCTGATTTTCAGATTAATCAGAAGAGCAGCTTCTCTTTCCTCTTTCTTGACAGCATTTTTTGTTAGACGAGGGAAAACTATAAGAAAAAGTAAGAGCAAGTGGGTCAGAAATAGTTGGGGGGAAATCCTCTAAAAATCATCCTGAGGTCAAATGAAATAAGTTTGCTCTAGTGCCCATCTGGTGGTTGTTTGTCCACATCATAAAATCACCATCATACATTTTGGCACAGTTCAGTACAACTCCTTCTCTCCACTGGCAGCTTCCAGACACTGGCACAGCCAAGGTGTTTGGAGGCCTATATGTCAGTGTATTGAAAGAATTGTACGGGGACAATGGGCAGTATCTGACTATGTTATGTCTGACTCTGTCCTATTCTGTTCTGTTATATTAAGACCTGTTTCTGTTGCCATTGAAATCAATAACAAAACTCCCACTGACGTCAGTGGGAGCAGACTCAATCCCTTAGCTTTGCTATAATTAAAATGATTCTTTGCTGAAAACAAACAGTCATTTACATTGGGATTTTGCATCTGTGAAATCCTGACAGAACTGTTTCTGAAGAAATGAGGTGAGTCAGTCTGTCCGCAGGTGCCTGCCATACTGAGGTTAGGGCAGATGGAAGACCTAGCGTCGAGTCCTTGCACCAAATCAGGCAGTGGGGATTCCCAGGTATGGGTTATGACCATTGGATGTACGTCAGCCACCCCATAAAATTCCTGACCTGCTAGCCCCCGGCTGTTTTTAGTGTGGGGCTTGATCTGTTAGGCAGCCTCTGAAAATGCCTACCAAATCAGGTCCTGTGGCAAGATAGATGGGGGAAGCCTAGTCTGAGAATCCTGCCAGAATTAAGTGTGAGCTAGGGTGCTGAGCAGCTCAGTGGCATCAGGATTTAGGTGGCTTTATGTAACTGTTGGTTATGTTGGTATGTTAGGTGGTGCAAACTTAGGTACCTATGGGATTTTAGCAGTGGAAACTTCGAGTATCTCTAGACTTGGAGCTGGGAGGGATTCCCAGCTGGAGTAGACATACTCACACTAGCTCTCATCAAGTTAGCATGCTAAAAATCATAGTGTAGTGGGGGTAGCATGAGCAACAGTGAGTAACAGCATGAGCTAGCAATGCCAAGTACAAACTTGTCTGAACCCCTGGGCACATATTCAGCACAGCAAGCCCTTGCTGCTGCTCACTGTTGCCCTTGCCACTCTGGCTCCCATGCTGTGTTTAGCATACTAGCTTGATGAGACTTAGTGCAAGTATGTTTACACAAGCTGGGACTCACACCCCTGTCTCTAACTGTAGACATAGCCTGAGGTGCGTAGGGAACTTTAGACCTACAGGGTTAGGGAGCAGCTGAGCAGTGGCTTTGGGGATCTAGTGGCATCTAAATGTTGGCCTTATGTGCCTAAGATGCATTGCAGATACAGCCACTAGACACTGTTCGAATAAACATGATCAGGTTTTAAAAATGGATAATTTAACACATCAAGCTGAGCAAGCATGTGCTGGAGCAGATTTGTAATAAAATCTGATGTGATTTGTGTTTAGCATTTGATAAAACATGACTCAAGCTGAGTTTAACGCTGATGGAGTTTTGGCCAAAAAAAAAGGGGGGAGGGATTTTTTTGTTGAAAAAAAAACCCCTATATATTTTGTTTAGATGATTATTAAATGAATATTTTATTTCAAAATTTTGTTCAGAAACATTTCATTTAGAAATTTTGCTAAATTTTAAAACCATCCCAAACCAAAATACTGAAAAGAAATTCATTTTGGGTTATATTCAATGTTTTGTTTGACCGGAAACAATTTTTTGTTTTGTTTTGTTTTGTTTTTTGTATTTCAGTGAGAAAAGCTGGTAAAAAATATCAGTTTCAGACTGAACCAAATTTTTTTCCTGAGTTTTGGGTTTGGCCCCTGAACCAGAAAAAGTCAATTATTTGCACAGGTCTATAAACAATTTCCCCTGAACTGTAAATGTAGGTTTCAGACCGGATGGGGGAAATGTCATTGGTGATAGAAGGAGTAGGTGAGGGTTTGAGGTGGGGAAAATGAACAATTCAGGTTAATCTGGTGAATTTGCATTAGTTTTTTTCCAGGAAATTTCCCACTATAGCACTATCACAAGTGCAGTTCCATCAATAAGCCCACTGTTGGAATACCAGTGTGGGCAGGGCACCAGAGCTTTAAGATCTTTTTAAAGTCCAGTTCAGTGATGGGAAGATGTTCAAGTAGTTATTTTATCTCAACTTTGTCCATCTTTTGCATTTTGTCATTTATAACTGCTTTATTGTTTATTGTTATAAAAGATGAAAATGAAGAGAGAACCAAGAACAGTACACTGGAAGTTCCTATCTCAGGAAGAAAATATTAGGACTGTGTGCAGTCTTGTCTCATGAGCTTGAGAGCAAGTCCCAAAACTAGTTTTCTTTATTCAGAAACTGAGCCGTTCACTTTAATTTCTCAGGCATTTTGTTTCCTTTCAAAGGACAGAGCATATGACCAGTATTACTCAGGCAACCATTTCACTGCAGTGAACACACAGTTCTGGATGAGACAATGCCCAACATCAATATATAATTTAGTTTCCACTCAGTGCACAAGCTCTGACAGAAAGAGTAAGTGGAGCTGCTATTTGTTTCTGCTCAGTTGGGCTACCCACTATAATTGGCACTACTGACTGCACTCAAGAGGGGGTCATGACTTCCTTCCATCATGAAGAGATCCTTCCAACCAGAAAAGATTTCCATAGGAGGATACAAGTTGTATTTTACACCTGAGAGCATTATTTTGAACCTGATTGACAAACACCCAGGTGTCAGCCACGGTGCTTATGTTCTGCAAGTGCCCTAGCTCAACTAGCTAAAAATTTACTCTAAATAAGTTAACTTTCTTTAATCTTGTTCTATCTGTCTTAACACACACACACTTATCAGAATTTGTTGTCATGGGTTCAAAAGCAATGAAAGTAATTTCTGTTTGCTGTCTAATAAGCTACAGTAGGGCTACTTAGTAACATGCCATTTTCCTTTGGATAACTAATTAGTTATCCTCAGTATTGCATTATACAAGGTATATTCTATAGTGAGCATAAACAAGTGTAAGAGAATAGTGCAGAGTTTGAGGTAATGTTTATTTATTGGAGGTAAAACTAGCAAGTTTTGCAATATCACAACTGTATGCCCAGAGCTGAAGACTCTTGCCCCTTCTTAATTCTTTTTTTTTGGGGGGGTGGGGGGGGAGGCAGGGTGGACAGGGAAAGATGGTGGTTTTTCTTTGTAACCATCTATCAAAGGTTGGCAGTTTTTATACCATAGTGCAATATATAGGCCAATAGTGGATGAAGGCTACTGTATCTCACATAATTATTGACTTGTTGTGCATACCATGGCTATGACATAGGAAGTAGTAAACTGGAAACAGAATAAATAGAGAGCAAACATTGGCAAAAGCTTATGGAGCAAATCCTGCACTCACACAAATGTCCCTCTGGGGTTTACAAGAGTTTTGTTCAAGTAAGATGGTTAGGATTTGACACCGGGTGTTGTCTCAACTATTTATTCCCTCTCAAAAACTGATGGAATGAGACACTGCTAGGAAAATTCATCCCATAAATTAACCATGGTATGGAACGGAAAACCTTGGAGAGAAGCGTAAATGGCTCTGCAGTAAATTAATAGCTATGGAAGTCGGAGAAGGATCTGTAGGGGTGTAGGAGGAAAGGAGGAAAAATGGTGGTCAGAAAATGGAGGAGACAAAACAAAAACTGTAGGGTGCTTATTAACCCAGCTCTTATTTCAACAAAGCACAAGGACAGGAAGTTGCCCATGTAACTGGGTTCTCCCTGCTTAGGACTATTTCTCCTTCAACACCTGCTCCTATTGATCTATTGGTAACCTGCTCCTGCATGTCTCAGTTTTGCCCTCAGGCTCTGACCTACTGGTATCTGACCTGTCCTGACTCCTGCTCCAACCACTAGGTCAGACCGTCCATGCCCCCATCATGACATTATGAGAGCATCAGTAGAAGATATCTTACCTGATTATAAGCTATGGTTGTAGGTGTCTATTTACCCATTGGACTTTATAGCAATTCCTTAATAATTTATTTGCAAAAATCAATTTTTCATCTGTACAGACAGAGCTGCTTGCTCTAGAGCAGCCTAGGACTGATTGTCAAGGATCATCTGGGCCTCTGACTACTACCTCATGCTATTCATCCATGTGGGCATTAATGATACTGCAAGGTATGACCCTGGGTAGATCAGAAGTGACAACATGGCTCTGGGAATAAGGGCAAAGGAGTTGGGGATGCAGGCGATATTCTCTTCAAGCCTTCTGATCAAGGGTAGGAGCCCAGGCAGAGACAGATGCATCCTGGCCATGAATGCCCGGCTGCAAGGATGATGTCACCAGGAGAGCTTTGGCTTCCTTGATCATGGGGTGCTGTTCCAGGAAGAAAGACTGCAAAGCAGAGATGGGGTCCACCTATCAAGGACATATTTGGATATAGACTGGCTAATCTAGTGAGGAGGGCTTTAAACTAGGCTTGATGGGGGCAGGAGACAAAAGCCCACAGGTAAGTCAAAGGGTAGGTCTACACATGCAGACCTGGGAGAAAGGTCAGAATTATAGCAAGGATAAGGGAAAGAGAAGAGAGAACATGGGAGAAATCAAATCAGTATCTTCGATGTCTGTATACTAATGTGAGAAGTATGGGGAATAAGCAGGAAGAACTAGAAATGATAGTAAATAAACATAACTATCACATAGTTGGCATCACAGAGACTTGTTGGGATAATGCGCATAACTGGAATATTGGTATAGAAGGGTACAGCTTACTTAGGAAGGACAGGGAGGGGAAAAGAGAGGAGGCGTTGCCTTATATATCAAAAATGTACATACTTGGACTGAGGTTGAGATGGAAATAGAAGACAGATTTGTTGAAAGTCTCTGGGTAAGGATAAAAGGGATTTAAAAAAGGGTGATGTCATGGTAGAGAATCAGGAAGATGTGGATGAAGCTTTTTTTAAACAACTAACAAAATCATCCAAAGCACAGGACTTGGTCATAATGGGGGACTTAAACCACCCAAACATCTGTTGGGGAAATAATACGGCAGGGCATAGATTATCCATCAACTTCTTGGACTGTATTGGACACATTTTTTTATTTCAGAAGGTGGAGAAAGCTACTGGGGGGAGGCTGTTCTAGATTTGATTTTGACAAATAGAGAGGAAGTGGTTGAGAATTTGAAAGTGGGATGCAGTCTGGGTGAAAGTGATCATGAAATAGTAGAGTTTGTGATTCTAAGTAATGGTAAGAGGGACAACAGCACAATAAAGAAAATGGATTTCAAGAAGGCAGACTTTAGCAGACTCAGGGAGATTGTAAATAAGATCCCATGGGAAGCAAGTCTAAGGGGAAAAACAGTTCAAGAGAGTTGGCAGTTTTTCAAAGAGACATTATTAAGGACACAAGAGCAAACAATCCCACTGAATGGGAAAGATAGGAAGTATGGCAAGAGATCACCCCAGCTTAACCAGGAGATGAATATAAACAAATAACACAAGTAAGTAGGGACAAAATTAGAAAAGCCAAAACACAAAACGAGATTAAGCTAGCTAGAGACATAAAGGCTAACAAGAAAACATTCTATAAATACATTAGAGGCAAGAGGAAGACTAAGGACAGGATAGGTCTGTTACTCAATGAGGAGGGGGGAACAATAACAGAAAATGTGGAAATGGCAGAAGTGCTAAATGACTTTTTTGTTTCAGTTTTCACCAAAAAGGTTAGTAGAAATTGGATATCTAACTTGTCAGTGAAAATGAGGTAGGATCAGCGGCTAAAATAGGAAAAGAACAAGTTAAAAACTACTTAGAGCTTGTCGACATTACCGCACGGAGTCGATCTAAGATACACAACTTCAGCTATGTGAATAGCATGGCTGAAGTTGACGTACTTAGATCTACTTAGCAGGGTGTCTTCAAGGCAGTAAGTCGACAGCTGATGCTCTCCCGTCGACTCCACTTGCACTTCTCGTTCTGCTGGAGTATTGGAGTCGATGGGAGAGCATTCAGCAGTCGATTTATCACGTCTATCAACCCCCACTAGATCGATCGCTACCTGCCAATCCGGTGGGTAGTGTAGACAAGCCCTTAGACAAGCTAGATATCTTCAAGTCACCAGGGCCTGATGAAATATATCCTAGAATAATGGAGCTGACTGAGGAGATATCTGAGCTATTAGCGATTATCTTCAAAAAATCATGGAAGACGGGTGAGTTTCCAGAGGACTGGAAAAGGGCAAATATAATGCCAATCTATAAAAAGGAGAATTAGGACAACCCAGGGAATTACAAACGAATCAGGTTAACTTCAGTGCCTGGAAAGATAGTGGAGTAAATTATGAAAGCAATCAATTTGCAGACATCTATAGATAATAAGGTGTTAAATAACAGTCAGCATGGATTTGTCAAGAACAAATCATGACAAACCAACCTAATAGCTTTCTTTGATAGGGAAACAAGCCTTGTGGATCGGGGGATGTGGTAGATGTGATATATCTTGACGTAATAAGGCTTTTGATATTGTCTCGCATGACCTTCTCATCAACAAACTAGGGAAATACAACCTTGATGGAACTATTATAAGATGGGTGCATAACTGGTTGGAAAACCATTTCCAGAGTGAAGTTATCAGTGGTTCACAGTAAAGCTGAAACAGCATATCAAGTGGAATCCCACAGGGATTAATTATGGGTCCAGTTTTGTTCAATATCTTCATCAATGATGTAGATAATGGAATAGAGAGTACACTTATAAAGTCTGTGGATGATACGACGCTAGGAGGTGTTGTGAGTGGTTTGGAAGATAGGATTAAAATTCAAAATGATCTGGACAAACTAGAGAAATGGTCTGAAGTAAATAGGATGAAATTAAATAAGGACAAATGCAAAGTACTGCACTTAGGAAGGAACAATCAGTTGCACACATACAAAATGGGAAATGACTGCCTAAGAAGAAGTACTGTGAAAAGGGATCTGGGGGTTATAGTGGATCACAAGTTAAATTCAAGTCAACAGTGTAACACTGTTGCAAAAAAAGCAAATATCATTCTGGAATGTATTATCCGGAATGTTATAAGCAAGACACAAGAAGTAATTTTTTCACTCTACTCCACTCTGATTAGGCCTCTACTGGAGTATTGTGTTCCATTCTGGGTGCCACATTTCAGGAAAGATATGGACAAATGGGAAAAAGTCCAAAAGAGAGCAACAAAAATGATTAAAGGTCTAGAAAACATGACCTATGAGGGAAGATTGAAAAAAATTGGTTTATTTAATCTGGAGACAAGAAGACTGAGAGGATAACAGTTTTCACATTTACACAGAAGAGGGAGAAAAATTGTTCTCCTTAATTTGTTCTCCTTAAATTTCAGCAAGGGTGGTTTAGGTTGGACATTAGGAAAAACTTCCTAGTGGTCAGCATGGTTAAGCACTGGAATAAATTGCCTAGGGAGGTTGTGGAATCTCTGTCATTGGAGATTTTTAAGAGCAGGTTAGACAAACATCTGTCAGGATACGTAGTCCTGCCATGAGTGCAGAAGACTGGACTAGAAGACCCCCTGAAGGCCCTTCCAGTCCTATAAATCTATGATTCTATCTATAGATACATTATAAACTATTTATAAATGGAACCTTAATGTAAAGTATGACCAAAAATGTTTTCTAGGGCATGGGCTCCTACTAATAAAGGTTTAACAGAGCAGTTGAGAACATTCAGAATCCAACATTTTGTGATAGCTGACCCTGGCCTTTAGTCTACTTTCTTTACAGTTCATCTCAAGTCCATGGTCTTTCTTTCCAGAGGAAAATATAATTATACCTGTGTAGTTATACCTGTATAACTTCCCCTGCAAACACTCTTATTCCAGAACAAGAATGCCTTTTTTCTAGTTTAGAGTATGTCACTTCCAAAATGATTTAAGCTAAATTGGAAAAAGCCACTCCTGTTCTGGAATAAGAGGGAATCAAACTTGTATACAATGTTCCCTCTAATTTTTTACATCCATGTACAGAATAAGTTTTGTTATGTGCACCGATATGGAGGTGATGTGTGGTGGGGGTGGGGATGAGAGGTTCGGAGTATGGGAGGGCCTCAGGGCTGGGACGGAGGGTTGAGGTGCAGGGGGGTCAGGGCTCCAGTTGGGGGTGCGGGCTTTGGGGTGGGGCCAGGAATGAGGGATTTGCAGTGCAGGCTGCCCAGGGGATGCAGTGAGGAGAGAAGTCTCCCCCCAGACCTCTCTCGCCACAGCAGCCAGGGGCTGGGAGAGGGGAGCATCTCCCGGCCCCAGCCCTGCACGCCACCCACCTCTCTTCTTCTCCAGTCTAAGCCCCTGTGGCTGTACGCCTGCGTGGCTCTTGATAGCCTGTCGCCCGGCTGCACAGCTTAGCTTCGCTGGTATAGCTGTATAATTATTTCTGTAGACAAGCCCACAGATTCCCACCAAAGGAAATGTTTCTGCTTTACCTCTTGAGAATTGCATATGTAGCTATCAAGATTACTGCATCTTCTTGCCTTGCAATCATTTCACAAACTCATGGATACTTTTTCAATGATGGTTTAGGACTCAGTCCAGAATCCCTCCCTTTTCTTCCTCTTTTGTTTTTGATGTAGTCATTAAATTTGGACACTGCCCGTCTCAGATAAATAATGTCATTGATGATATCATGACATAGGGATCTTGTTTTAAATATGATTATAATTCTATGGGTTTTTCAAAGGAGCCTAAAGAAGTTAGGTGCCTAACACCCCGTGATTGGGTGCCCAAGTCCCTCAGGCTCCTTTGAAAAGTCCTACCATTATTTATATAGTGACCCCCGCTCTGCTAAATGACTTGCACACAAATATGAAGAAGGGGTCTCTGCTGTCTTACATTTTGGGTCTGATTCCAAAACCTTTTGAAGTCAGTGGGACTCTTCCTATTCATTTCAATGGGCTTTAGATTACTCACTTTATGAACACCTATAGTTCATGCCTGCTGACTAGTATGAAGTTTCCTTCAGACTTTCCTACAGAGGGTGCTGTATCAGTGGTGCAATTCTTTCACTTTCCTCAGGCTAACAACTTGATGTATGATGCACCAAATCATTGTTCTACACACATAAAACTGATCTACACGTATACACACAAAACATCAGCTAGTCAGGGTTTCAATTATTAAAGAAAATAATGTGAGTATAAAAACATTTCATAGAGATTAACATTTTTAAGACAGCAGCATTTTCTTAAAAGAACAGATTGAACCATGATTACAGATCAGGAAGGAATAACGAAAATATCCATTTCAATACTAAATAGCCAAATGTTTGCATATCTGCCCTCCTATGATCTAATTCTATTGTGAAAAAATAAACAAATTATCACCTTATATTGCCTCAAAGCTTAAAGCTGCTTATTTTCCCTCAGTTCCTCACACACACATTGCTAGGGAAAATACCCTTGTTTTATAGAATGAACTTTGCAATATGTTGCTGCTGCTGTTTTATCAATATGATCTTGTACTCATAGCAGAGTGATTCAAAGGATGAAATGAAAAATATGAGATGCTAATATCTGCCATTTCCCTTAGCCACACACAGATCTGCAAAAGGATGCCCAAGTAATCCCTACTTGGACTGACTCCGTTAACTATTCAATAGGAGTCAGACCCAAAGCCTATTGAAATCAAAGGAAAAGCTGCCATTTATTTTAATTAGCTCTGGATCGGGCCCTAGGAGAGATACTTCTGATGAAAAAGATTGTATTAAAGGGGCTAAGATTTGTATTTAATTGGTACATTTGACAGATGTCATGATCTTAAGGAAAGGAAGAAGTGAAAGCAGCAGAATGAGGACAACGAAGTTTAAAAAAAAAAACAGACTAACAAACTCAGAGAACTGGTAGGTAAGGTCACATGGGAAGAAAATCTAAGGAAAAAGGAGTTCAGGAGAGCTGGCAGTTCCTCAATGAGATAATATTAAATGTACAACTGCAAACTATTCTGATGCAAAGAAAAGATAGAAAGAGTAGTAAGAGGCCAATATGGCTCTATCAGGAGCTCTTTAATGACCTGAGAATCAAAAAGGAATCCTACAAAAAGTGGAAATATGGTCAAATTGCTAAGGAGGAGTACAAAACAACAGCACACGTATGTAGAACAAAATCATAAAGACTAAGGCACAAAATGAGTTACATGACCAGGCATGGGACAAAAGGCAATAAGAATAGGTTGTTTACAGTAGGAGCAAGAGAAAGATGAAGGAAACTGGAGGTCCTCTACTGCACAGGGAAGGAGAATTATTAACTGATGACATCGGAAAGCTTAAGTGTTAATGTGTTTTGCTTCAGTCTTCACTAAAAAGGTTAATGATGACCAGATACACAACACAATTAATATTGACAACCAGAGGGAAGGAATGCAAGCCAAAATGGGGAAAGAACAGGTTAAAGAACATCTAAATAAAAGATATATTCAAGTCATCAGGGCCTGATGAAATTAATCCTAGGATACTTAACGAACTATCTGAAGCAATCTCAGAGCCATTAGCAATTATCTTTGAGTTGGGAGAGAGAGAGGTCCCAGAGGACTGGAGAAGGGCAAACATAGTACCTATCTTTAAAAAGGGGAACAAGGAAGACCCAGGGAGTTATAAACCAGTCAGACTGACTTCAATACCTGGAAATATACTGGAGCAAATTATTAAACAATCAGTTTGTAAGCACTTGGTGGATAATAGGGTTATAAGGAACAGTCAGCATGGATTTGTCAAGAACAAATCATGCCAAGCCATCTTAATTTCCTTCTCTGATAGGATTACTAACCTAGTGGTTAGAGGTGGGGGATAAGCAGTAGACATGATATATCTTGATTTTAGTAAGGCATTTGACACAGTTCTGTATGACATTTTTATAAGCACACTCAGGAAATGTGGTCTAGATGAAATTACTATAAGGTGGATGCACAACTGGTTAAAAGATTGTATTCAAAGACAACGTGGAGTCTGGTAGCACCTTAAAGACTAACAGATTTATTTGGGCATAAGCTTTCGTGGGTAAAAAAAACCCAATTCTTTGTATTCAAAGAGTAGTTATAAATGGTTTGCTGTCAAACTGGGAGGTGTATCTAGTGGGGTCCTGCAGGGATCAGTCCTAGGTCCAGTACTATTCAATAGTTTCATTAATGACTCGGATAATGGAGTAGAGAGTATGCTTATAAAAACTGCAGATGACACCAAGCTAGGAGGGGCAAGCACTTTGAAGGACAGATTTAAAATTCAACATGACCTTGACAAATTAGATAATTGGTCTGAATTCAATGAGGTGAAATTCAATAAAGCAAAATACTTCACTTAGGAAGAAAATAAATCAAATGCAAAACTACAAAATGGGGAATAACTGTCTAGTTGGTGGTACTGCTGAAGAGGATCTCAGGGTTATAGTGGACCACAAACTGAATATGAGTCATCAGTGTGATACAGCTGCAAAAAAGGCTAATATGATTCTGAGGCATATTAAAAAGAGTATTGTATGTAAGACACAGGAGATAACTGTCCCACTCTACTTGCCACTGGTGAGGCCGCAGCTGGAGTAGTGTGTCCTGATCTGGGCAACACAATTTAGGAAGAATGTGGACAAACTGGAAAGAGTCCAGAAGTAGAGCCTTGTGCGGATACAAAGTTTATATCCACGGATGCGGATATAAAGCGGATATCCACGGAGCTGCAGGGCTCTACCAGGAACCGCGGCAGTGAAAGCAGCAGCATCCAGGCTGCCGCTCACAAGAGCCAGCGCCCAGCCTGGGCAGCTCCTCTGACATGGCTGTACCGACCCCCAGCCCTGCCCACTGGGCAGGCACCAGGCACACCAGCAGCTATCCCTGGGCACACTAGTGTGTGCAAGCGACTTGCATGCTCCAGGTCAGGAGACACACACCGCTGCATGGAAGGGACTCCCGTCTAGGAGAGTGTGAGCTTCTTGCACACACTAGTGAGACCAAAGGCAGCTGTCGGTGAGCCTGGTGCCTGCCCCATTAGGCAGGGCTGGGGGTCAGAAAAGCCACACCTGCACGGGCTGGGCGCTGCCTCCTGCGAGATGTAACCTGACATGCTGCTGCTTTAATTGCTGCGGTTCCTGGTAGAGCCTTGCAGCTCCGCAGATATCCACATCCGCGAATATAAATTTTGTATCCACAAAGGAGAGAAACAAATGATAAAAGGTTTAGAAACCTGACCTACGAGGAAAGCTTGAAAAAACTGGGCATGTTTAGTCTTGAGAAAAGATGACTCAGGGGTGACCTGATAACAGTCTTTCAATATGTTAAGGGCCATTATGTAGAGAACGGTTAGCAATTGTTCTCCATGTCCACTGAAGATAGGACAAGAATTAATGGGCTTAATCTGCACCAAGGGTTATTTATGTTACATATTAGGAAAACTTTCTAACTAAAAGGGTAGTTAAGTTCTGGAATTGGCTAAGGGAGGCCTTGGAGTCCCCATCATTGGAAGCATTTAAAAACATGTTGGACAAACACCTGTTAGGGATGGTCTAGGTGCACTTGGTCCTGCCACAGCGCAGGGGGCTGGACTTAATGACTTCCTGAGGTCCCTTCACGCCCTACATTTCTATGATTAAATTGTGGTTTGTTACATCTATTTATTGTATTGTGCTGAATGCACAAATTTAAGGGTCTGATTATGCAAGATTTCCTGATTCAGTAACAGGTAAATGGTAACTTGCCTCTTCCATACTTGCAGTAAAGTCTAGAGTGACCAGATGTCCCGATATTATCAGAACCATTCCAATATTGGGGGCTTTGTCTTATATAGGCTACCTATTGCCCCCCATAGATCCCCCCATCTGGATGTTTCACACTTGCTATCTGGTCCCCCTAGTAGAGCCTAAATGAAATGGAAACACCTTGGGGAAAGTATGAAGGACCGAGTAATTGCTAGAGAGTTCAGTCTACTGAAAGGCCAAGCTCTACATCATATAAAAGGCTGGAGTATTCAAGAGAATGTTTTTCTCACCTGTAATTAGCATTAGGGGATTGTTTTCTACCTTTCTTGTCTCTATAGTGTGGTTTCTGTTCCTTTGTTGCTGTATTTAAATATTGTTGTAAACCTGCTTCTATTTTATGTTATCCAGCTGGAGTATTGCTTGTAATGGGTATAAAAAGGAATGAACAGCATAATTATGTTCACCTTTGAGACATGCTTCATTTAAAGAAAGAGGTACAAGATGGATATCCATGAATTCCAGTATTTCTGTAACAGTTATAACAAAGCTGAGTGGTGGTGACAATGTATATAAAGTAAAGAGAGCCTCCAAAAGCTACTTGTTATGAACAGATCAGTTCTTTTATAATCCTTATATTCTTCATGCCAGGCACTACCTCCAGGTAGCCATGCCTAGTGGTTGGAGTGGAAGTCGAAGCCAGATTTAGGGTTGGGATTGGGTTGAGGGGAGTGAGGGTCACAGGGTCAAAATCAGGGAGACAGAGGGGGACACAGAGAAGAGAACCCCAGACAGCGCCCACTACTCCTCAAAAGTGTCCAAGGAGCCAACGGACATGACCCAGAGAAACTCTGCCCAGATATGTGACCTGAGAGATGAGTGGAAATAGGCCCCACGGTTGCAGAGCACCTCCCGCTCCAACATCCTCCTCTTGATACGGGGGACAGTCACCTTGGCTAGAATCAGCAGTAGGCTGACAAGGAGGTCTCATGATTTCATGGGGCCACAGATGGGGTGAGTGTATATCAGGAGGTGTGGGGAAAAATGCAGTGAGCCTGCCCCCATCTAAAGGCCCCTTCCCCCAGCCAAAGGGCAGGAGCTACTAAATCCAGAGCCCAAATGAGTTTGGGGGACAACTAATGAAAAACAGCAGCAGCAGCTAAGCGAGGAGCTCTGGTTTAGCTGCAGGTGTGCCTCACACTTCACACTTGTGCACAAGTGGAGGGCCAGCTACAAATGTATCCCTAAGTGAGGAAAAGTTTTTAAAACATTTATTTAAAGATCTTTGTCTTTTGGAGAAAATGTGAAAATTGCCATTAGCTAAGTTTATTGTTTATAACAGGAACTATAAAATGCATCACTATTGATGTGTATATTTGTTACCTGCTTGTCTGGAGATGTAGGATTTAAAGTACATTAATATAAATCTTCAAAACACTGCTTATGTCTTCTGTTTACTCATATAAGAAATTACATTCAAAATCCAGAAAATAAACACATAAAAATTCCTGCTGCAGAGATAATTCATCAGTGATTTAGTCCTGTTTGCAAGGTGTCAAAAAGCATAGAGCTATTTTTTCCACATAGTTGGATTTGGGTGGTGGAATACTGTAAGGATAACAACAATAACAACAACACTTGGCATTTCTATAGTACCATAGTTTTCATCCAAAGATCTCAAAGTGCTTTACAAACATTAATTAATTAGATCTCAAAACCCTGGGGAGTTAATTACAAATTATCAGGCATAATCTCAAACTGTTTTCATTGTAAAAACGTGGTAATCTTTCCACAGGTAAACAAAATGTGCCAGTTTATAACACTGACACATTTTCTTCCTCTATTTCATGTTGGGGGCTTAATTAGTTAAGCATTTGATTTTATCAAATTTTAAAGGAGAGTTAATAAAATGACTGCATCAGCAATTAATGTACAGTATTTTGATTCCCTACATCAGCAGTGAGGTGATTTTTTTTTCATTTAACCGTATCTAGAAATTCTTTAAAGAATTTATTAGATGTGTATATCAATATCTCAGAGCTCCAGAGAGCTTTAGATTTTTTTACTGTTCCACTTTCGCTCATGTTTCATATGAGTGTTTTCCTCAGAGTACAGTTTATGAGCTAGATAGAGCCTTTAGTTCTGGTACACTTGACAGTGGGTAGAGGGGCAAAAGCTGCTTGCTCCATACCCAAATTGAATTATACCAGGGCACCACAGACCTTGCTCATACCTGTGTTGCCCTGAGAATATAACTGCCAGAAAATGTTGTGTCTCAGATAGTAACTGTTGTGAGGAACAATGACAATTCATGTGATATTTTCAAACTGTGCATGAAACTATACAGTCAAGCATGGACAGGGAGTCTTTTATGTAGATTGAACTGTTCTAGTTTGACATTTTTAAAAGGTGTTATTCTAGTCCTTACTTAAACTGAACAAAAGAGACAGCTTGGCTCAAAAGGAATAGACTAAAAATCCACAAAGACAAGCAATGTAAGAAATACCATAACAGGAACCATACTATAGCCTCACCAACATTATAGTACAAGATTAGATATAATTCCCATATTGTCAAAGACCAGAAGTTGTAATTTTACCTTTATCTCATAAATTATAGTAGTAATTAAAAACCCCTTTGTTTATGTAGGTTGTGTCTGTTGTTACAACTCAGTTATTGGTCTGCCTTTGCTGTAAAATGAAACTAGATTATTTATGTAATTATCTAGAGGTAAAGGAAGCTTTGTTGTCTTTTTCATATGCTGCTTCTCAGAAATAAAAAGGAAACGATGATACTCTTATTTGCACGGAAAACAACTTGTGGACATTCTGTTTTCTGAAAAAAGTGCCAAATATTTTAGAATAAAAAAATATAGTAGACATGCAGGTTTATAGAGTACATGTTCAAAAGAAGAATGAAGAATGCAAAGCCAAGGGGAATAGTTCTACTTAATCCTTGAAGATGGGACATTCAAAATGAAGACCAATACTTTTGGTCTGTCAAGAGAGGTGATTACCCAAAAGATGGCACCATCTGTGTGGGACCCTAAAAACAGAGGAGAAAGAAACTTTGTATTCGTAAAACTAATTGAAAGTCTCATGTTCCTATTGAGAAATGTCAAGTGGAAGCAACAAGCATTGAAACAATCAGTGCAAAATCCTAGAGCAGTGGAAAGTTCATGGTCTTTATTAAAAAAAATCATGTCAACCTTTCCCCCATCCCATCCCCCCAAAAATAAAATAAAATAAAAATAACTTCTACAACATGTCATGATGGGGTGGGGAGAAATACTTTACCAGCAAACTTACACATAAAGAAAATAGTTTAAGGATAGTTGAGAGATCTGAGTGATAAAACTCTTGGTTTTATACTATTCCTTTAGTCAGGCAGAAAACAGCTAATTCAATGAAAGTGTGATTTTTTTCCTGCAAGGTGCTAGTTCTATAAAGGGAATTAGCTGCTGCAACACAACATTTTAATGCATAACTTTTAGATGCCTGCCACCCAGTGGATTTATTAGCTCTGTATTAGGGACCTAGGCTTCCTATACAATACATGGGGAGAGACAGATGCTGTTTCATTTATGAAGTGTGATGCTGAATGCAGTTTATGTTGAACAAGTGAAATTTTATTAAACCCTGTGGACTGCTCTGCCCTATGACGAAGTTGCTTCCAGCCTAACTCCCTGCCTTTCCTGTGTCTCGTCAATAACAATCCCACTGAGGCACATCATCCCTCTCACTTCAGTTCTAGTCATCATGATACAGATGCCTAAGAATGGGATCCACATAAAACAGAATGCTGAGTTGGGAGCTGCCTAAGTTAGGTAATGGGAAATGCTGAGGAGATGGGTGTGGCTTGAGCCTTATCCCACAAAAAGTCTTAAGTATGTGGCTTGTGTAGTCGCGGCACAAGCCACATATCCCCACGAGGGGAATAGCTACCAGCACCGGGAGCGCAGCTCCCAGCGCTGCTGCACTGTCTACACTGGCACTTTACAGCGCTGAAACTTGCAGTGCTCGGAGGGTGTTTTTTCACACCCCTGAGTGAGAAAGTTGCAGTGCTGTCCAGTGCCAGTGTAGATAAAGCCTAAGTCTGGGCTGGAGAAACGTTCCTATCTCTTCTTGGGATTCTCAGCCAGGAACCCTCTCCTGGAGTTGTGTGTGTAAACCCTTTGACCCCCTCAAGAAATGCCAGGGGGAGGATATAATCAAGGGTCTTGTATTCTTCTGTCGTACAAATATGCAATCCCACTGAAATCAGCAGAATTGTACAAGTGAAAGCGTGAGGACAAATTCTATCTCAAAGTAAATTAGAAAATAATATTATTTATCTGTACAAATTTTCAAGAAGTGTTACCGAAATAATGAGAGGAAGGGTGCTTGGCTTGAATTAATTTTGATAAAGACTCTAAACAGTTATTGGGCCAACAAGATAACTCAGAGACATATACATAAGGTTAGTGCTATTGAAGGCATGATGAGAACAAAGCGCTAGAAAGCCCTGGAAAAATTTGAACCCATAATGAGGGAACGGGATTGTTGTTTTGAGCTGTAGAATGTGCATATGCAAATAAACATGTTAGCTGCTCAGAAATGCTGCTTTTCAAATAAAGCAAGAAATTACATGGTAGGAAAAATTGTTGGCAATTACATTTCCAAAGAGCCACTGTGGAACAATATCAATCTGAAGAATTTCCTCAAAAACATTTATAAGAAATTGCAGCTCTGGAGCAACATTCACTAACACAAATGAAACCACATAAAATCCCAGATATGAATGCTTGATTGGCAGGCCTTTCCATTGGAAACATCAAGCAAATTAAAATTATCAGCACCTAGGGCAGCAAAACCTGTAAAAGGAGGAGAATGATCTTCTACTTTTATCTGGGAATCAGGAGATCTACAGTCTATTCCAGAGTTCTCAAGAGGCCAATTCTCTTATGCTGGACAAATTGCTTATCTTTTCTCTGCCTCTGATTCCCCATCTTTAAAATGAGGATAGTAATGGGGGGAGAGGATAGCTCAGTGGTTTGAGTATTGGCCTGTTATGCTATACCCAGGGTTGTGAGTTCAATCCTTGAGGGGGTCACTTAGGGATCGGGGGCAAAATCAGTACTTGGTCCTGCTAGTGAAGGCAGGGGGCTGGACTCAATGACTTTTCAGGGTCCCTTCCAGTTCTATGAGATAGGTTTATCTCCATATATTATTAATACTTACATACATCAGAGATGTTATAACCATTAACTTGTTTATGTTTGTAGCACACTTTGAGGACCGTGGATGGAAGGTGCTATTGAGGTTAATACTTGTATTGCTACCAAAATTAAAATAAGCCAATATAATGAGCCCTTTGCTGTCAAACCTCTTAAATTCTTACGGGATTCAAGGCCAAGTCTATACTACAAACCTATATTAGTAAAACAACATCACTCAAAGGTGTGAAAAATCCATCCCCCCTGAGCAATGTAGTTATGCTGACTTAACCCCCTGCATGGACAGCACTATGTTGAGGGGAGAGCTTCTCCCACTGACATAGCTACCACCTCTCGGGGAGGTGGATTAGCTATGCCGACAGAAGAAACTCTGCCATCAGTGTAGGAGTGTCTACTTAAGTGCTGCAGCTGTACCAATGCATTTGTTTTTAAGTGTAGACTTGCTCCAAGCCACCCTTCTTCAATCACTCAGAGGTAACCAAAATAAAAATTGTGCAATTATTGATTACACAGCAATTCAGATTCCACAGGAAGCCAAATTCTCAGTCATGGGCAAAGAACTGAAATCTCATATTTGGACATTCAGATTGACATATAGTTAAACAAGTGACTGTTTTAGATGCGTCTGTCTTTATAAAGATAAAATATGGACCTCTTATCAAGGTGAACTAATATTCACCAAGTGTCACGCCTAATTTATTTGAAAGATACATTAATAACAAAAGTTAATTTTTTAGATATCATAAAATATTACATTGAATGGAAATTGAGATTGTAATGAATTATTTACTTATGCCCAGATTTTCAAAAGTTTTTAGACTGCTATTCTATTTAGATGGCTAAGTCCCATTTTCAAAAGTGAATTAGGTATGTAAGAACCTAAGTCTTACTGAAAGTAAATAGGACTTAGGCTCTTACGTGTCTACAAATAAGTTACTTAAAATGGAACCTAGCCAACTAAATCACTTAGGCCTTGCAATGCTGAGCAGAGCCGTGCATAAATAACTTTTCAAATCTGGGCCCTAGTTACTAGGTAATAAATACAGAGCAACACCAGTAATTAAACTGTAATTTGTGTCAAAGCTACTATCATATCTCCTAATAATTGTAATGATCCAAATAACTTGTGCATAACTATACATGAAAACAAAAAAAGGCTATCCAGTGGTAGAGAGAGTTGTGATGGATTGGATCACAGAAACCCCCCTGGGAGCAGCCAACTGATGTGCCAAGACTACCTCAGCTCCTGTTTTCCCTGCTAGCTCAGGACTCCAGCACCCTGTCTTGCTGAGCCAGACACTCCCGTCTGCTCCAACACAGACCCAGGGTTGCCCCCTGAACTACTGCAGGTTTGCCTGAAAACAGCTCACAGAAGTGTGCTTGTCTTTAGCACTCAGATGCCCAGCTCCCAATGGGGTCTAAACCCAAATAAATCCGTTTTACCCTGTATAAAGCTTATGCAGGGTAAACTTATAAAATGTTTGCCCTCTATAACACTGATAGAGAGATATGCACAGTTGTTTGCTCCCCCAGGTATAAATACATACTCTGAGTTAATTAATAAGTAAAAAGTGATTTTATTAAGTACAGAAAGTAGGATTTAAGTGGTTCCAAGTAGTAACAGACAGAACAAAGTAACAGGTTTCAGAGTAGCAGCCGTGTTAGTCTCTATCTGAAAAAGAACAGGAGTACTTGTGGCACCTTAGAGACTAACAAATTTATTAGAGCATAAACAAAGTAAGTTACCAAGCAAAATAAAATAAAATGCACAAATCTATGTCTAATCAAACTAAATACAGATAATCTCACCCTTAGAGATGCTTCAGTAAGTTTTTTCCTCAGACTGGACACCTTCCAGGCCTGGGCACAATTCTTTCCCCTGGTACAGCTCTTGTTCCAGCTCAGGTGGTAGCTAGGGGATTCTTCATGATGGCTCCTCTCCTCTCTCTGTTCTGTTCTACCCCTTTATATATCTTTTGCATAAGGTGGGAACCCTTTGTCCCTCTGGGTTTCCACACCCCTCCCCCCACTGGAAAAGCACCAGGTTAAAGATGGATTCCAGTTCAGGTGACATGATCACATGTCACTGCAAGACTTCATTATCCACTTGCCAGCACACACATATACAGGAAGACTCATAGGTAAAACACAGCCAATTGCAGACAATGGTCCTGGTTAATGGGAGTCATCAAGATTCCAAACCACCATTAATGGCCCTCACTTTGCATAATTACAATAGGCCCTCAGTGTTGTATTTCATATTTCTAATTTCAGATACAAGAGTGGTACATTTATACAAATAGGATGATCACACTCAGGAGATTATAAGCTTTGTAATGATACCTTACAAGAGACCTTTTGCATGAAGCCTATCCCAGTTACATTATAGTCACTTATAATATTTTTATAAAACCATATAGACTGCACAACATCACAAGAGTGATGCAGTGGACTAGGATGTGAGTTGGCCTTAAATAAAGGACAACAGGTCTGTGGGGTCCAGGGGCTCCCTTGGGTCTCTGCTTCCTGTCCTTGATAACGTCTTTCTCCTCAAACCCTGGCAGACAACCAAGGGGGGGGGTTCTTCAAGCAAACAAACAAAAAGTCCTCTCCCCTCCTTCTTCCCTTATGAAAGAAGGAAGTTCATAGGAAAACAGAGAGGCAAGGGTGACTTGGATATCAGGTGGTCTTCCTGGTCAGCCCTTTCGGTTTAGTCTAAAATGAGAGTCTACCTTCATTCCCTCTTCTGGGGGCATTCTGATTTGAGGCTGGATCATGCAGCTTTTAGAGCAGTGAGGTCTGTTACTGTCTCCCACTCAGCAGCCCTGTCTCAGCTGTCTGAGGCAAGGCAGCCTTATTCCTGTTCTCCACCCCTTCCTGTGGCAGGGTTTCCTTTTTAAGCTCTTCCCCCCCTCCCCTCCATCTCCAGACAGAATAAGCGTTGCAGGTGCACCTCATTAGTGTTAAATAGGCTCAGAGGAGCTTGTTAGGCTTCTCTCCATCAGAGTAAGGTCATATCCCCAAGTAACAGAAAACGTGCCTGTCAAGGCTGTATTCCCACTTTGAACTTTAGGGTACAAATGTAGGGGCCTGCATGAAAACTTCTAAGCTTAACTACCGGCTTAGGTCTGGTCCGCTGCCACCATCCCAATGGATTCCCTCCCTGGGAAGCCTTGAGAAACCTTCCACCAATTCCCTGGTGAATACAGATCCAAACCCCTTGGATCTAAAACAAGGAGAAATTAACCATTCCCCTCCTTCCTCCCACCAACTCCTGGTGAATACAGATCCAACCCCCTTGGATCTAAAACAAGTTAAAAATCAATCATAAAAAGAAGGCTTTTAATTAAAGAAAAAAGGTAAAAATCATCTCTGTAAAATCAGTATGGAAAATAACTTTACAGGGTAATCAAACTTAAAGAGCTCAGAGGACTCCCCTCTAGTCTTAGGTTCAAAGTACAGCAAACAAAGATAAACACTCTAGTAAAAGGTACATTTACAAGTTGAGAAAACAAAGTAAAACTAAGACGCCTTGCCTGGCTTTTTACTTACAAGTTTGAAATAAGAGGGACTTGTTTAGAAAGATGGGGAGAACCTGGATTGATGTCTGGTCCCTCTCAGTCCCTAGAGCGAACGCACAACCCAAAACAAAGAGCACAAACAAAAGCCTTCCCCCCCCACCCCCAAGATTTGAAAGTATCTTGTCCCCTTATTGGTCCTTTGGATCAGATGCCAGCCAGGTTACCTGAGCTTCTTAACCCTTTACAGGGAAAAGGATTTTGGAGTCTCTGGCCAGGAGGGATTTTATAGTACTGTACACAGGACAGCTCTTACCCTTCCCTTTATAGTTATGACAGTGCCTCTCTGGTAAAAGACTGGTAACGTAGAAATTGGGAGCTGCTAAACCAAGATGGAATTTTTCCTACCTTTCTTTCTGACCCCATGAAATCCCCCTCTCCCGGTTCCATGGCTTCAGAACCGTGGCTGGGTAGGAATACTACTGTTCATGTAATCATCCCTCTACAGACTCACCAGAATTTTCCTGCAGAAGATGATGTTGACATTCAGCAATATTATTGGGGGGAACTGCTTGCCATTTGGGATTGGGAAGACTCAGGGTTTTGCTAAAAGAGAATGGCCTCCACCGAAGTATCCCAACCCCCTGCTGGGCCCTCTTTGGACACATGTGGATTCAAGACACCATGAAAATCGATTATATCCCATTTTCCAACATGGAGCTGTGTAAAGATGCAAAGAATGATTTTTTTAAAAGCCCCCCCAAAATTGACAATGTTCTTTTAAAAGAAGGTAAAAGAGAAATAATACAATAGATTAAAAAAACAAACAAACAAAGAAGAAGCTGCTGTATTTGTAATGCTAGGGCCAAATTCTACCCTCATTATTTACTCCTGTACAAGTCCATTGGTTCCAGTAGCGTCATAACTGTATGATTGAGGGCAGAATTTAGCCCAGTTCAATTTAAAGATTTGAATGGCAACATAACAAATTATTGTTGTTTCTCCTGTTTCCCAGAGTGAAGGGAAATACTGGGTGCTTGTTATTGTACAATGCTAGACAGTGGTAACTGAACCTGGATAATGGGAAATGTTATTTAATGATTTTTAGAGCCCTTTTTCCTGACAGGTCTCTTCTGAAATGTTTCCTGACAGGTCTCTAAAGAATAACAGAGAAAGAAAGTGGGTTGTGCTGATAATGTGATTGTATGGGAGGAAAGGTAATCGGTTGCTTTCACACAATCTGATGTGAACAAAATACGAGCTGTGCAAAATCTGCCCACACATAGTAATAAGAAAGATGCACAATAAGCACTCGGTGTGAATAATTATCTTGGTAAGTTTGTATCCAATTTAGCAGCGAAGATTGACACAGTCAGAATACTCTGTCTGTTCGGGGACCAGAACATAAGTATGAATGAAAGGGACTGAAGTGTATTCTCGCAAACGTTGCACTTAATGCATTTGGTTCAGAATATAAAGTGTTGGAGGTAATTTGTAAATGTAGTGACAATAGCAGTATGTACATGACTCCCATTATTGTTAATGGTGCATGTGTGTTTAATTCCCTGAGCACTCTACTAAAAGTTTATTGAAATAGTTTTAAAAGTTGGCCAAAGTGCATATGCCTTAAGAAAACAGACTGCTGGGGTTAGATTCACAAGGCAGACATAGTTGCCTAACTACCCACTTAGGTACCTAAATCCAACATTTAGGTAGCACTTGTATTCACTAAACCACCACTCAGCTGCTGCCTAACCCTATACGTACCTAAATTCCCTCAGTGCCAAAGTTTCTACTGGTAAAATCCACTAGGTGCCTAAGTTTATGTTGACAGGCATATGCAAAGCCACCTACGACTTGACACTGCCGAGCAGCTCCCATAACAGCAGAGCTGCAGAAGCCCCCCCGCACTGACACTGATGCAGGGCTGGTGATATCCAATCCCTGCAGACATGAAGTGTGGGGAAGGCTGCAGTCCTGGCCCAGTGTAGCAGAGGCTCCTGGCCAGGTCTGCAAGCAGGAGGAAGAGGACGAGCTCCTGGCAGCTGGGGAGACCACCGCACGTCTGAATGGCTCCTGCCTGGGACAGAGCCATTCAACAACTAGGCTTGTCCTCTTCCTCCTCGCAGTCCTGGCTGGGGAGGTCTCTGCTATGCGGGGCCATGACCACAACCTCCGTGGCACCTTGCACCCCAGTGTGTTGGCTCCCTCGGTCATGCTGGGAGTCCCCTGCAGCCCTGTTATTAGCACTGTCTTAACCCTAACCTCAACCCTGCCCCTCCTTAATTTTCAGCAACTGTAAAAATAAAAATAGTTACAAATCCAAAAAAAATTAAAAATAAAAATGGATATTAATTGTTGAAATTAGAAAAAATAAAAATAAAATTATGCAGTACCTAAATATATATTATGTAAACTTTGCATGTTTATGAAAATTCTGCATATATTTCATGTTATAGCAGTCTCGAATGATGACCCCAGCACATGTTCTTTTTAAGAACACTTTCACTTCAGATTTGATGAAACGCAAAGAAGGTACCGATGTGAGATTTCTAAAAATAGCTACAGCACTCGACCCAAGGTTTAAGAATCTGAATCGCAACCAAAATCTGAGAGGATCGAGGTGTGGAGCATGCTTTTAGAAGTCTAAAAAGAGCATCACTCTGATGCGGAAACTACAGAACCCAAACCACCAAAACAGAAAATCAACCTTCTGCTGGTGGCATCTGACTCAGATGATGAAAATGAACATGCGTCAGTCCGCACTGCTTTGGATCATTATCAAGCAGAACCCATCATCAGCATGGAAGCATGTCCTCTGGAATGGTGGTTGAAGCATGAAGGGACATATGAATCTTTAGCGCATCTGGCACATAAATATCTTGCAATGCCAGCTACAACAGTGCCATGAGAACACCTGTTCTCACTTTCAGCTAACATTATAAACAAGAAGCAGGCAGCATTATCTCCTGCAAATTGTAACCAACTTTGTTTGTCTGCGTGATTGGCTAACCAAAAGTAGGACTGAGTGGACTTGTGGACTCTAAAGTTTTATATTGTTTTATTTTTGAATGCAGGTTTTTTTTTTTACATAATTCTACATATGTAAAGTTCAACTTTCATGATAAAGAGATTGCACTACAGTACTTGTATGAGGTGAATTGAAAATACATTTTTTTGTTTTTATAGTGCAAATATTTGTAATGAAAAATAAATATAAAGTGAGCACTGTACACTGTGTATTCTGTGTTGTAATTTAAATTAACATATTTGAAAATGTAACAAACATCCAAAAATATTTAAAATAAATGTATTCTGTTGTTGTTTAACAGTGCGATTAATCGTGATAAAATTTATTAATCGCGAATAATTTTTTTTATCACTTGACAGACCTAATTCGTAGTGGTGGTTGATGTATTATGACTTCTATGCCATAAACACTATGTATATTATAAGATATTTTTTAATTATTCAATTCTATCTATAGAATTCTTACAACTATATGTATTAAACCATATAGCAGACAATAACATGAATGAGTAACATTAAATCCAAGTGAAAAGTTCTCTTCTCAGATGTACACAGCAGATAGCAACTTAGATATGCTGCTCTCATTGGTACGAGTTTGAAATTACAATTAAAATGAGCATTTCAAAAACTGGGACGCTTATCTGAATGTTGTTGGTCTAGAAATCCGGCAATGATTTTTTTTTCACTATTCTTAGTTAAGCTAGGCTGGAAATAAACATGAGCACAAAAATTCATGTTAGACAGATAAGATGTGTGAGGTAATATATTTTATTGGACTAACTTCTGTTGGTGAGAGAGACAAGCTTTCAAGCTTATACAGGGCTCTTCTTCAGATCTGGGAAGCGTACTCAAAAGTGTCACAGCTAAATACAAAATAGAACAGATTGTTTAGTGTAAGTAGTTAACACATATTTCAAGGAACTGTTCAAGGTAAAGTGGGCCATTAACACCCTGCCAGTCATAGGGGAAAAGGAAGGGAGGGGAGGAAAGGCAGATGGGAGGGGGAGCAGTTGTTATTGGGTTATAGAATGATGTAATAAGCCATAAATCTAGTTTCTGTAGTCAGTCCATGATTCTTAGTGTCTAACAAAGTTATGCATTTAAGTACCTGTCCCAGGCTCATCTTTTGAAATGTGAAGGTTTCCTTTGAGGATGAGGACTGAGAGTCAAATATAGAGAGACTGCTTTGTGAAGTGTTCAGTCACGGGTCTTTTATCATTTTCATGTGTGAGTTTATTCGAGAGCGTAGTGATTTTCTTGTTTCACCCACATATTTGTTATTGGGGCATTCAGTGCACTGGAAGAGGTACACCACTGTGATGGGCGGGTTGAAGGTGTGTTATGGGGGGTGTTGATCATCATAGCAGTGGAGAGATGTCTACAGCTTCTGCATATGTTGTTCTGGCAGGGTCTGGTGTCGGTTTGAGTTGGTGTGTCCTGGTATGTGGGGAGGTTGCTTCTGACAATGAGCTTGGAGAGATTCGGGGGGTTGTTTGAAGGCCAGAAGAGGCGATTCAGGAAAGATTTCTTTCAGGATGGGATCCCCATCAAGTATGGGTTGTAGTTGTTTGATGATACCCTGCACAGGTTCCAGTGTGGGGTGGTAGGTGACAACTAGGGGTGTACGGTTGGAGTTCATTTTATTTCTGTATTGAAGCAGGTTTCTTCTAGGTATTTGGGTGATCTGATAGGTCAGGAGCTGGTGGTGTGGAGGGATATCTAGGAGTCAAGGGTGATAGCAGCAGGGAGGGGGCAGGAGCTGGGGGTAGGGAGGGCTAGGTAGGAGCATAGGCAGCATGTAATGGAGGCTGGGGGAGGCTAAGCCTCACCAACCCCCTCGCCGCTGCAGGGATGAGGCAATGGTGGATTATGGCATGGGCCCATGGGGTCTGTGCCCAGGGGCCCTGGTCAATTTGGGACCCATGGAAAAATCTCCCTCTCCCTCCCCTCCATGGCACAGAGGCTGGAGAGCTTTTCCAGTCTTAGGGACACAGCGGGAGGGGGGGAGGGTGGAAAGGAGTGAGTGGGGGTGGGGCCTCGGAGGGAAGAGGTGAAGTGGTGGCAGAACGAGGGCCAGGCTGCGGGGGAAGTGGCAGAACGGGGGCAGAACCATTGGCAGAATAGGGGTGGGGCCATGTGGGAAGGGGTGGAATGGGGTGGGGCTATGGGGTGGCGCCATGGTCCTGGCTGGGGCTGAGCTCTCAGTCCCTCTACATGGCCCCAACCGAGCTCTCAGTTCCCCCACCCCACCCCACCGCGCTCCGGCCGGGGCCATGGGAAAGGGAGCAGATAGCAGTGAGTGGAGCAGGGCCTTGGCCAGAAGAGGTAGGGCAGGGGCTAAGCTCCCCAAGGGGAAGCTTCACCTACTGCCCATGCATAGGAGCCAAGTGTGATAGCAGCGGGGGAGAGGCCGGAGCAACCGTAACATTCTTTTAATGTATCTTATAAGATATATATGCATAAAGATTGTCATAGGAGGGAGTCCTAATTGAGAGTGTCAAACTGGTTGTTTGTCAAGCTCTTATGTACCTATGGTTAAAAAGCTGACTCATACTAATTCAACTCTAGGGTGGATTAAATGTCAGAAAAATTTATTTTATTTATGTCATGTTGCCATGTAAGGCAAGTATGTAAGTGGTCTGTTTAGGTCAGAGGCTTATGTGTTGGGGCCAGAGTCATTCCCATGCTGCCTTCAGTGGAGATGGTTGCACAAATTAGAACAAAATAAGAACTTCCCCCACACCTCTTTCCAATAAAGAAACTGGAACCAAACCATTTTTTTAAGGGTCAAAAATTTTGTCTCATTTTAGTTTTCAACTCTGCTTTTCCACATTCCAACCTTGTCTGGTAATAGGAATACCAAAATCATCATCTATTCAATAGGTTTAAACGTACATTTGAGGATGCATTTATTTTGGTCAATTGAGGCAGGTAGGATTTTTTTATTTTTGTAATTGCCCACATAAATATTCCATTTCACAGATGAGATACTCATTGTCAGAATAACACCAATGCTAGAAGTGGTTTTATTATATTATTTACATTTTAAATGTCCTTAAATATAATCTTTATCTCAACAGTTTCTATTATTGCAGAGGAGAATCTCTCAATGGGACACATTGAAAGATCAGGGTGGAGCATTTCAACACCGGTCTCCAGCTCTGTTTAGCTCTAAATTGTATCATTCTTGAATTAGCCACTGTCTATCTTCCATAGTTTTCCATTACATGGGGTCAGGCACAGGAAGAAATGGTTTGCTAAATCAGAAAAGAATATTAAATGACACAGCAGATAAATATGAACAGCGGTGCAGAAGATTTATTGAGTAACATGTTAGGTTGATAAAGGCTAATGTTTATTTGCAATTTGAAGATGTGACCCAAATGACACTCATTAGCTTGTCTTGTATAGAACTGATTCATTTTGTAAATTTATTGTTTGTCTGACACTATTGGAAGAAGAGTATTTTATTTTTTTAAAATTTATAGGAAGCCTGATTTATTTTTGAGAAGATTATGTAATCTGTTCTTAATTGCATTTTGTTGCTTCCTCCTAAGTGTTATGGTGTGGAAGTCCCTTTTCCAGAGCAGGAGAATGTTTAGTATCTCACTGAAAGATGGTCAGCGTTGGGGTGGAAATAGAGAGTGCTTGTGTTGCCCATTGGGCCTTTTGGGAAGAAACGGGTAGTGAACTGCTATAGGAATTAGCCAGGCTCACATACACTAGCCAGGCTTATTTCTGTTTGTGGACCCCAATGACACAACAGCTCAATCTCCCACAAAGGGACAGATTAAAGGCATAATTCTAGAAGGTGTGAAGCACCCTCACATGTGATTAACTTGAATGGGAGGTAAGGCTCAGCAACATGATGTAGGTGCCTAGTACCTTTCTGGTTCCCAATAGGATCCAAGCGCAGTGGCCTGGAAGGCACAAAGAAAAGCGAGAAACCAGGCACCAGTGTTGGGTCTGCGCAACACCATTTGTGAAAGAGTCCCATCAAATTTGAAATAAAACATTTTTCTGCAGGCTGGGTCATTTTTCATTGGTGTTGCTGCTATTGTTTTGAGGAGCAATTGATACTTTAGTAGAAAATCATATCCCTGCTATAGAATTCCAAGAGTTGGTTAAAAAAACGCAGAGAGAGACCACCATTCTCTATTACATTTTATTGAGTGATTTGGATGACTGGTTTTGGAAAAAGAATTTGCTCAAGAGAGGTGAGACTGAAAGTCTGTGTACAACATTACAGGAAACAGTCTGTACAAGGGGCTGAATTTGGGAAGAAAGTGGGAACTGAAGTTTTCATGGATATTGGCCTAATTTAATCTTAACTATACCTGCTTCCAATATCAGGGTTTGAACTACTAGAGAGATAAGAGGTCCCCTTGTTTCTATAAATATTTCATGTATTATATGCAGAGAACAGATGGATTAAGATGGAAAGTTTCTCTTTTAGAAAGTTTATCATTTTTGAGCCCATTATGGTTTCAAACAGGAAAATTTCTCTTAACGGTGAAAGCATTTTCTATTTCTAGGCCAAAGTACTGGTAACCAGAGTGGGGAAAGCTGCTCAAAACGGTGCAAGAAACAGACTTGGTCCTAATGAGGAAATCAGTTCAGGAAAAATAAGAATCTGCTTGACTCTCTTTACCTGGTTATATAGAAAGCAGAAACAAACCTTTTGGAAAGTTTGGAAGCAGTTTAGTTGTTTTCCTTTCTCTGCATTTTTGTTTGTTTGTTTTTGCATGTCCTTCTGCACTTCCAAACTATGACCAAAACTAGTTGTGTTGAAATACAGCTACACAGTGCCCTCTAGCTCCATGCTATAGCACTGATACAGATTTGACTCAAATGAAAAAGAGAGCTTCTTACTGTAATATAAGTGCTACTTTCTGCAATACCTATTAGAGGTATATCTTATAAAGTCTCCCATACAAGCAATTACTTGTCCTGACCCATCTTAGCTTATGCGATCGTTGCACAAGTTTGTCTGATAGCAGCATAACCTATTCTGATTACAGGACAACACAGCTCTTTGTTAATATTACAAAAGGGTTTTGTGTGTGTGTGTATGTGCATGTGCATTGGGTGATAAACATGCATTGGATGTCCTAGAGTAGATACAGAGGGAAAATTTGTTACACACACACACTATAAAAATTGTCAGCCTTTCTGTTTCCTGTTTTGATTGCCCAAACTTTGGGAAAATCTTAACATGGTAGTTGAGATTTTTAATTTCTTTCATCAGAGATTTTTATAATGTAAAGAAACAATTTCAGTCTATATTCCATAATGGATCATGGTCGAGTATAACAAATATTGCCTGATCAGAAAGTGTACTATTTCCTTATTGTGTGCTTCTGTTTTTCCACCACACAGAGGGGATCAACAATCCAGAAGATAGAGTGCTCATGATCAGTGGTACATTAAAAGAGAACACTGACTCGTTTGCTAAAGGCAACAGATCTATTTACTTATCACCTTTTTACCACAGGAGACATTTCAGTCACAGTTATGGACAAATTATTAAATCTCCACCCCCCAACATAAAAAGCATGACATTAAAATGCTGTGTCTCAGCAAAACCCGCAGAGGAAGAGCTGCAACATACTTAAGCAAAATCATGAAGTCCATTCAAGGAGCATAAACATACAAAATAAGTGTGAGTGAACCAAAGATGCCATTTTTCCATGCTACCACTCCCCATGCCAGTGAAAAGACCACAGTTAAATTATTTGTCAGGCATCTTCAAAAAAAGGGCAAAATATAATGGGCAAAATCCTGGTGCAGGTCCACAGACACACTAAATGATGTTTGTGCTATTCCACAGTGGGATTCCTGAATATGTAAAGCCAGTTCTACAATACCCTCAACCCTTTTCAACTGAGAGGACACATTGGGAAAGGAGAGGTTGTGACCAGAACATGCTGGCTTTGCAATGGGGACCTGAGGAGTGAAGAACAACCCCGCCCTCCCCTCCCCTCCCCCCCCCCCAAAAATCTGGCTCCTACTGTTCCCTGATCTAATTTGTGGAGCTCTTGATAGATTGAAAAATAGTCCATCAAAGCTGATGAGCAATAACAATGATTTTGCTTCAGAACTGAATTCTCTCCCCCTTTCCCATTCCCCTGGTTTTAATTACCATCTCTCTGCCAGGTCCTTCTCTGCTACCTCCTCCCTCCCTGCTATCTTCTCCTCTCTGGTTCCCATTTTCTCCCCAGTTCTGCTCTGGGTACCCTCTGTTCATTCTCTAATCCTGGCTAACTTTTATATTCCTCCAGAATCATATTTCTTTATGCAGCAGTGATTAAAGTCCTGGAGCTGGCTGGGGGGATTACCCTGCTGTAGGCATTGTATTAGCCACCCTGAGTCTGCCCTCTGAGGTCCCTTGCCCACCTTCCTGTAAACCCTGGCATAGGAGATGTGCCAGGGCCATGGGTAAGGCCAAAGGCTTGAGGGAGTGGGTCATGCCCCCTAGCACCACAGCAGCTCTGGCTAGCACCACCACCACCTGCAGTCAGCTTCGACTGGGCTCCAGGGATGCCTGAATTAGGCCAGGGCAATTTTGGCTTGTGCAGCAAGATGAAAACAGGAGGGCGCAAAAGTGGTTTAAAGCCACCTTTGCCCCACCCCTTCCCCCAGACTTTGTGCCAGACCTCTAAGGATGTCTACACTGAAATTAGACACCTGTGGCTGGCATAGGCCAGCTGCCTCAGCATTGCAGGGCTCAGGCTATGGGGCTATTTAACTGCAGTATAGATTTTTGGGCTCAGCTGGAGCCTAGGATCTAAGACCCTGTAATGTGGGAGAGTCCCAGAGCCCAGGCAGCAGCCCAAGCCCGACAGTTATACTACAGTTAAGCAGTCTATTAGCCCAAGCACCATGATCCTGAGTGAGCTAGCACGAGCCAGCCAGGGGTGCCTAATTTCAGGGTAGACATCCTTAGAGGTACAGCACAAAAGGGCACCTAACTCCTTTTTTGATTAAGTAGCATAGATTTTAGAGTAACAGCTTTAATCTGGAACTAAATTCTCAGCAATGAATTATTTTCATCTGCTATTTTAAATGTCTCAGTGTGCAAACAAATCAGTTCCTGCAATCAAATGTTGGTGGAGGTAGAAAATGCTGTATGGCTTTGAATGAAAATGTAGACTTGCTCTTAACTATGGAGTTGCTACTTATGCCTCTGTAATACTATTATCCCTTTTGTTGTCAAAACTTTAAATGCGCAAGGCAAATTAATGCAAATGTAACATTTTTAAATTAATGCCATTAGGGTTCAATTCCATGATCAGATTCTCAGAAATGCTTTGGTGGAAGGCTGGAAAATGTGGTTGTATGTTTGTGTGTTCAAAAAGGAGATTCCAGCCAGACCTGAATAAATCAAGCCAATGAATGCAATTTTCCTAATGGTTATCACTTTTAGTTAGTGCCAGTCTGCCAGCATTAAAATTTGTCTATGATGTTTTGTGTATTAAATGAACTTTTCCTGTTGAGAATCTGTGTTTTATATGAACACCACTAGTACAAAGGAGGACTACTGCATCCCAACAAAGCACCTGAAGAGCATATACGAAATCACAACTGGGAACAAATGTTCCAGAATGATACTTAATGCATGTCCATTCTTGCCTAACACTGAATCTGAAGCTTCACCAACGTCTACCCTGCAACTGCTTGACCTATTGCAGTGGTGTGGCTGCTCCTGCTCTTGGTTGCTTTATGTTGACTCTGCCTCTTTGTTATTTATCTGCTTATTACTATCGTCTCTCCACCAAAAATGCAAATCAAAATGTGATAATTTTCACATCCATAGTAAATGGCCTCCTGATTATTTCTCTTTCTTTCAAAGAGCACAACTGAATATTTTTTTTCTCTAGTGCTAAACATGCAGGCTCCATAATATTTGCGGGAGAAATTAAAATCAAATGCAGCATGTTAACCTCTGTTTACATTTTCTAAGAATGTTATCTACAGCATTCAGAGATGTGGAAATTAAGGGTATGATGCTTACACTGAAAGCCGTCAAAAGAAGGAAGATTCATTTAATCACTAACAGATGATAGCAAATGTACAAATTATTATTATTATTACTACAACACCATTGATGGGCATGGTGCTTTACAGATATGTCCTTTAAAAAAGGACACATTCTTTCACCGAAGAGTTCATAGCTCAAATCCTGAAATGTTTGCTAAGTATTTATTCAAACTTCCTTAGAAGCCAGATCCTTGGCTCCCTGCTCTGTGCAGTTTGAGGGGCGAGGGTTAAAGTATATTTAATCCACCTTTTCTCTGCCAATATCTTAGGGCCACTGTGTGATGGTCTGATCCTGAGGTGCACTTTAGAGCAAGTGCTTATGGGCCTACGTGCTGTTCCACAGCAGGAATTGCAGAAGTGTGGAAATTCCCCCTTTTCCCTAGCCACACTCTCTACATCCCTTAGACAGCGAAGGAGCATTTGTGGCAGCTCTACGTTAGCTAGCATTGCCCTAGACATTAGGAATTCTCAGCCTGATAGAATTTTCAAGCTGTAGCAGTGCAAAGCAGCCTTACCAGACTGGAGCATTTGGCCAAGTGAAAGCTGCAGGTATGCAGCACCTATCAGGATTTGGCCCTAAATTGGAGAAACCATAACTTTAAAATAATAGATTAAGCTCAAAAATAATATGGTATAAAAGCTAGAGTACTATGTACAGTTGTGGTTGTTTAGGCAAGTTTCAGAACAATTCAGAGAAGGGCAGGAAAGTAGATTTATACTGTAAAATATCACATGATGCAAAGGCTTAAAAGATTTTACATGTTTAGCCTGAAAAAAAAAAGGAAACTGGTAGATGATCTCTTTATTGTTTTCTCGAGGGAATATAAAAGGATCTGGACATGACCTATTTTACCAACATAACTGGAATCTGTGAAAGTAGTGGGAATATATAACTAATAATAAAGAACAGTGAAACCAGAATGAGCAGAACATGGAATTTATTAACAATACTCTTTGACGAAGGGCTGGACTATTATGTGTTTACATAGGAACCTTACACTGGAAAGGTACAGAAATAGTTTGACAAATAATACAAGCTTAGTTATTAACAGTACAGATGAATGAGCAAGCATCTTATTCTTATAATTGTTTATTATTTCTTAAGAACCAACATTGTGCTAAGCACATATATCAAGACAATCCTGGGGAGTTTATAATCTTTGCATAGATATATGAAAGGCTATATATACTATGATGTATAAGAAACACCTTTGTATGGCCTAATTGACATGCTAGAAGGTTGACAATTGAAATGAAAGGAGAAAGGAAAAATGAATGACTATATAATGCATAGAAAAAGAAGAGGAACAGAAGAGTGCAAGGGAGAAAGTGATACCAGACAGTTCGACTCAGTGCTGGTTCTCAGCTGATCCACCTCCAAACCAGGTCATGAGTAGCTACTATAGACTCATAGATGTAAAAAGTGAGGGTTTCTCTATAACCACTTGTAACTTCTAGTTGGCATAACAATCTGAAAAAGGGCTCAAGGTCTGGCCACAGGAATTCACATTTTATAGGTCTTTCAGTAAATTAAAAATGCCATTTATCCTGAAGAAAAAGTTTAGTCTGTAGCCAGTGAATCAAAATAAAGAACGCATTAAATAAAATTCTCACATTGGTGAGGAATTTAATAACCAGAGCACACAGCCGCATAGCCTAAAAATTAGGAAATTAAGAGCAACAAGGGAATTCATTCAAGCAGAGCCATTTTACTCAGGATGGAAAATACACAGAGTAAGTTATCAAGTAAGGTCGTAAAAGCCAATGGCATAAATGAATTTAAGAGACAGCTAGACATTTTTATGGAGAGAGGGGATTGAAGCATTCAGAGCCAGTGACAAATCAGGGAGATGGGGCTGAGATAAAATTAACGAGGACAGGCTTGCTTGCGGCCAAAGACATTTTGCTGTCCAGCAATGCCTTATGTCCTCTGTCATCACATCCTAATCTGACACTGACATCTGAAGGTAGCATGAAATCCATCACACCTCTCTTGGTATATTCAAAAAGAAAAGGACATCAAAATATTTTTTTCACAGAGGGAAGAACTCAATTTTGTCTATTCCCTTTTCAATACATGCACATAGTTCCAGTTGATGCTAACAAAACGTAGTTACACAGTGCGCATTAGGAACTCTAAATGTTTGTCTCCAGTTGTTTTGAAATTCTCCAAAGAGCCCTATAAGGAGAGAAATAGAATTCAAACACATGTACTTCAGCTTTCATACAATCTTTTATTTCTTCTTCTTCTTCTCCACTTTCTCCCTCAAGCCTTGGACAGCAATCTGAGAGATTCCCAAACCACTGCAAAACTTCCCTGTGGTTGAGTAGTGAGGGTAGCTGATTCAACTGGCCTGTGATCATTGAGATACTTCTATATGCAGATGGTATGCAAATATAATAGTGGCAGATTGTGGCGGGATCCTTGAAGCACCAGCATCCAGACCCTGAGCTCACATGTGCCCTAGGAATTTGTAACCATACAGCACTGGGCTACATGAATGTGATACCAGTGTTCTGGAAGCAGCAGATGGTGCCATGGTTTTGTCTGCATTAGTGCTGAAAAAAACTGGTAAATGCTATGCTTCTTCTGCCTCAGAGCAAGCAGAGAGCTGTTTGTCAGGAAACTCAGTATACCAAGTGAGAGGATGTAGAAAAGGAGCCCTAACATTTGAGGAAGGTAGCATGACACTGAGCTGGTTTTTAAAGTACAAAGGCCCTCAAGAATAGGCATCTCCTCCAGGAGGCTGAAGATGTCTCAGCTGGGTGAAGCTGAATTGTAATGCTACTGGTAGAAAGAGGCCAGATTTCAGATGGAAGGACTCTTCCATGCAGACATTCACCCACCAGATAAATTTTTGTGATCTGTTTCTTTCTTTGGCTCCACCGTGCACCTCCATGGCATTAGAGTAGAGAACACACTGCTTGGCATTCCATTTCCCTTGCCCAGTCACAGGCAGATGTCTCTAAGATCAGTGAGACAAGACACCAGTCGGTATGCTCCTAATTCTGACAAAACACCAAGAGCCAATTGTCTGCCAGTATGACTCTATTGACTCAAGCATTGTATAGTTGTGTTCCAGCTTCCTCCTCTCTCCCTCCTTTCAACGGGTGGGAGAGGGAGGAAAGGACTTTCCAGCTCTGACCATGACCATGTTGATAGGAGGGGGAAGAACCTGTTACGGATTGTTTTCAGGAGTGGAGAGGGCAGACACCTCTTGCTGAATGTTAAAGGCACCAAATCCAAACACTACTTTATTCTACTGTTGGTGATCTGTGCACATCCTCAGTTATTACAGTACTGGTGATCACAGAGTAATAGAGGGTGACCTCCTGGAAGTGATTAAAATAAGAAAGCAGCTTTCTGTTCACTTATGTCAGGTATTTAAGGAGTATTGTTGTCAGCTGAGCAAGTGTATGTACATAAATTCCAGCCCACCTCTGACCAGGTTAGTGAATGGTGGTGTGCATGGATGGGATCTAATAAAGTGAGTTTTAAGATGTGTATTTTGTAGCCAATCTCTATTATTCTTAGATTCTAAAACAGTTGTGAGGTTAATAAAACTTAAAACTTCTCCCTATTATTGGCACGGTGGATTTTTTTCTCTGTTTATGGATAAAGTAATCCATATAGAAGCAGAAGCTACTTCCTGATTAGAATTTTTCTCCCTAATCCATTGCACGTTTCTCTCCAAAAATATAATGGATCACTCTCAGTAGGGAGGCTTAAAAAGAATCTTAGAAAGTACAGCATTAATATAAAGTTTCTGTATTGAGTGTATAATATAAAGTGTTTATTTTACTCAGATATGAAATATTGATACAGTGTGAACTTCGAGCTGTGGTAGTGAAAACTAATCTCAAAACAATACTAATTTGAAAAGTGCCCGATGTGATTAGACTTGCATGGAGTGCAACAATAAAAAGAAAAAATGACTTATTTTGTTTCCTCCCTTGCCATTTCCATAATAATCTGCATACTAAAATCTTACATCCATCAGAATCTCAGCATGTGACACACCTGTGTGCAGAACTTTACTTTTAAAAATAGAATGAAATAGACTGTTACGGGCCATGGGGTTCTGGAATCTCTGCAAGATCAGCTCCTGTGGAGGAGAAAGAGGTGGAAGTACCTCAATTTGCTCTTGTCTTAAACAACCCTCTCTGGCTGACCCAGGAACTTTATTGATAGATCCTGAAGGAAGCTGAGGTCAGCTCTGCTTGGGTGGAAAGATTAGTCACTAGAGTGGTATTTAACTAGCAGCATCATGAAGATACCTAAAGACAATGATAATGCCAACATCATTGTTAAACATTTTTCAGAATCTGCCATTAGAAAAATAACTGCATAAACTAATGCTATTCAAGTTATTTAAATATAAAGCTTCCTTGAATTCAAACTACTCTATTATATATTTAAAAAAACCAGGCTGCACTGGCACAAATAGAAAACTGAAGACAAATCAAAGTTTGGCTGACACTTCCATGAACTTCTAAACACTTTTCAGTGTAGTGTTCATGAAGAGAGAACTGTCCAGAGGGCTTTAGAAAGAGCAAGAGAGCAAAGTTCTACCACATTCGCACAATATGATTTTTGTGATGCCATACAACAAAATGAAATTGTGAACTCCAATGCTTAGAATGTTTGTCCTGCCCTAGTTGGATGTATAGAGAATGTCTAGCATGATACAGCAAATATTTCTGGGACAATTTTCTTTCTCTGTCTTGTCTCATGGTTGAGTGGAGAAATGCTTGGAAGGAAAGCAAGGAAAATCAAAAGAAATGTTCCTTCTCTGGGCCTGGGACAATTCACTTTATTTATAGGTACTCTGATTCCACAGATATGACAGTGGTGTAAATCCTAGATAGATTTCTCATATCCTCAGTTACCAAGGTATAAAAATGCAGCAAATAATAATAAGCTCCCACACAGGCAGTTTTATCAAGATTATTTAGTTAATGTGTGGAAAACACTTTGCAGATGGGAAGCATTGTACAAATATTGCTATTAGGTATTATTATTAAATACAGATTTTATTTCTCTTAAACCAGCTCTCTCTGTTTTCTTATTTGCATTG
Source organism: Trachemys scripta elegans (assembly GCF_013100865.1). Lineage (NCBI taxonomy): Eukaryota > Metazoa > Chordata > Testudines > Emydidae > Trachemys > Trachemys scripta. The sequence continues at coordinate 19,141,379 of NC_048308.1, read as the reverse complement.
CTGTTGTAGCTGGGTTCATCCCAGGATATTAGAGACAAGGTGAGTGAGAGGATATCTTTTATTGGACCAACTTCTTTTGATGAAAGAGACAAGTTTTCTTCTTTAGATCTGGGATTAGAGTGTCACAGCTAAATACAAGGTAGAACAGATTGTTTAGCATAAATAGTTAACACATTGCAAGAGACCATTCAAGGTGAAGTAGACAATTAACAACTCTGCAGTCATAGGACAAAAAAGGGTGGGTGGGTGGGAAGTGGGTTACAGATTGCTATTATAAACCATAATTCCAGTGTCTTTTTAAGTCCATGATTTTAAGTGTCTAGCAAAATTATGAATTAAAGCTCCAAGGTATATCTTTTGAATGAGTTGTACAGGTTTCCTTTGAGGAGGAGACTGAGAGGTCAGATACAGAATGATTGCTTTGTGAAAAGTGTTCACCCATGGGTGATGTGGGGTTTTTGTCTATCGTTTTTCTGTGAGAGAATTTAAGGATATCATCAAATGTCTGCCCAAACAACTCTAAGAGAAACTCAACAACTACATCCCCCACAAACCCACCCCATAAACAAGGCAACCTGGGCAGACCCATCATATCTGGCCATACTATTTTTATTGAAGGAATATCAGGACTCAAAGAAACCATCCTCAAACCACTCACCAAACAAAGGGCCAGCTTCCTCCAGGACATAACTGACTTCCTCCACAAACTCCGCAACATTAACAATTTCCCTCAGAACACCATCCTTGCCACCATGGATGTCATCTCCGTATACACCAACATCCCTCACAAAGAAGGCATCGCTGCCTGCCTCAAATATCTACAAGGCAAAATGGACAACCCTCAGATATCCACCCCAAACACATTGCCAAACTCATCCATTTCATCCTCACCCATAACAATTTTTCATTCAGCAACAAACACTTTGTCCAAACCATGGGAACAGCCAAGTAGGGTGACCAGATGTCCCGATTTTATAGGGACAGTCCCGATTTTTGGGTCTTTTTCTTATATGGGCTCCTATTACCCCCCACCCCCGTCCCGATTTTTCATTTTTGCTGTCTGGTCACCCTATAGCCAAGGGACTAGGATGGCTCTTAATATGGGCCACCTGAAGGAAGAATTTCTGGACCAATGCTCCACAAAACCAAAGCTATACTTGAGATACACAGATAATATTTTTCACCCACTGGAAAGACAACCTAAACTCCCTCATACATTTCTACCATAACTTCAATAACCCCATCACTTGTCCATTAAACTCTCTCTAGAACACTCCCACGTTCACATCAATTTCCTGGACACCACAATCAATTTCAATATGGAACCCTACAGTCAACTATACACAAGAAACCCACAGATCACCACTTATGTTCAAAGATCCAGTAGCAACCCCAAACACACCAAGAAATCTGTTATCTACATCCAGGCACTCAGATACCATAGAACATGTTCTGAAGAAAAAATCCGAGATACACACCTTAACCCACCTTCACCAAACACTTCCCAAGAGAAGTAGATCACATCATTGAATGAACCACCCGAATATCCTGAAATAGTTTGCTTTGATATGGAAAACAAAAATCAAACCCTCTTATCGCACACCCATAGTTGTCACCTACTACCTGCACTGGAACCTATGTGAGGTGTCCTTAAACAGTTACTTGATGGGGACCACATCCTGAAAAAAAGCTTTTCTGAACCCCCATTTCTGGCTTTCAAACAGCCCCCTAACCTCTCCAGGCTCATCATCAGAAGCAGGCTCCCCACAGACCAGGACCCACCAACTCCAAGTGGCACCAAACCCTGCCACAACAATGGATGCAAAACTGTAGACATAACCCCACTGCTACCATGGTCAACACCCTCCTCATAAAACCTTTCAAGATTCATGAGTCGTACATATGTCTATCACAGAGAGTTGTGTACCTTATCCAGTGCACTAAATACTCCAACAACAGCTAGGTGGGTGAAACGAGACAATCACTACTCTCTTAAATGAGCTCACACAGAAAAATGATAAAAAACAAAAACATCATATCACCCATGGGCAAACACATTTCACAAAGTGATCGCTCCATATCCAACTTCTCAGCCCTCATCCTTAAAGGAAACTGCACAGCACTTTCAAAGGCCACACCTAAGAACTTAAATTGATAACTTTACTAGACACTTAAAATAATGGATTTAATAAAGACACTGGATGTATGGCTTATTACAACAACCTGTAACCCACTAACCTCCCTTTTTGTGCTAGGACTGCAGAGGTGTTCACTCGCCACTTCACCTTGCATGGTTCATTGAAATATGTGATAACTACTTATGCTAAAAATCTGTTCCACCTTGTATTTAGCTGAGACACTCTTAAAGGGCTTGTCTTCAAGTGCAGCACCACTGTAGAGCTTTAGTGAAGATGCTACTAGGGTGACAGGAAAGCTTCTCCTGCCAGTGTAGTTAATCTACCTCCATGAGAGGCAGTAGCTATGTCGACGAGAGAAGCGCTCCTGTCAACATAGCACTGTCTACACTAGGGATTAGCTTGGTATAACTGTGTCACTCAGGGGTGTGGATTTTTCATACCCCGTAGTGATGTAGTTATACCAGTATAGATCTAGAGTGTAAACCTGGCCTGAGTATCTTTCACCAACACATATTGGTCCAGTAATGATATTTCCTTACCCATTTTGTCTCCCTATTTTCTTACATTTATTTATTTTTACATGGTGACCAGAAAAAGTCTGACTTAAATTTCTTGTTTTGTCATATCAGAATTAGCTCCGTGTTTTTCTTAACACTGAAAACTTCCAAATTTGGTTCCTCTGGGGGAGTAGCAGGGTGGTGTTGAATAATCCCTGCCTTATGCAGAAGTGTTATTCTCACCAACATTTGGCAAGTTAATTTAGATCTTACTATCCCTAGGTGTATGTGATAACATTAAGAAAACATGTCAAAGAAGCTTAAGCATCCAACTCCCAACCAATGCTATCTGGAACATTGCCCATTGCTCTCAAATCCTAGGAAAAACCCTCAAACTTGTATGTTCAAAAAACTCTTTTGTGCATCCACTAGTAACTAAAATGATATCTACATTGTGTATTCAGTAGAATAATACATTTGAAGTGGAGAACTCGAAGGATTTTGGAGAAATAGTAGTTATCCAGATGAAAATTTAATAAATGCTTCTTTGGGAATTATAACCCTCCATCTACCTCCCTCAGTGTTTTTTTTTACTCTAAGTAGGCCACTTTGTTAGAGAAAGATTCTTTCACTGACTTCCTCTCTTTTCAACACCCCGCTTCCCATTTCCTTAGGTCCCAAATCTTTCATTCTGCAAACTACAGAAAGGCTCCACAGAGGACTGATGGTTCCTGGACCACAATTTGAAAATGGCTGACCTAGTTCTCAGAGAAAAGAAGGCAGCATCTGCCCAGGGAAGTGCCAGAGTGGGACAGGGTCAAATTCTGCTCTCAGTCAAACCAGTCATGAAGTCAATAGAGTTAGTTTGAATTTATCGGAAAGCAGAATTAGGCCCACAGTGTTCATTACAGGGGGGAATATATGCTGGCTGCTATGGACTCCACCAGGGGGATTCATAACTAAGATCCCTGAATAACTTAATATAATCCTACTTTTGTTTCTTGTAATTAGTATAATAGAATAGAATTCCTTCCCCAGACCTTTTGAGCATGGGCAGCGGGTATAATAGGCCAGAGAAGGCTATGCCTTTCCTGGCTGGAGCCGCTGCTGCAGGACGATGGGCTGAGGCTGTTCGGGCCATGGGAGAACAGGGTAGAGGGGCTCAGGGCTCCTGCCTCAGGGAGTGGGACCTTATGCTGAAGGGGCAGAGCCACGGGGCTAGCCTCCCCAAAGGGCATGCTTTTAAGGAACTGGAAGTGATGCGGTTAAAGGTTTAACAGCTTGTATTGTTGGTATAATTTCTCTTTTTAGATCCTAACTGAATAGCAAATATTTAAGGCCTGATATGTTTAAGAAAATCTAAAGTTACTGCTATAATTAATGTTTTTAGTGTGGGGTGGGGGAGTCCCATTTCTGCGGCAGTAGGCAGTACTACCTCTGAAAGGAATGTTACCTCAACCCTGTTAAAAGGGGTAACAGAATGGTGTAGTGAGTGTAGGAGTGCGGCAGCCTGTGTTCTGGTCACTGGTACAGAAAGGGCAGCAGTCTGCTGAGATGAGAGGCATGAAGGGACCTAAAGATACACAATGGGCACAAACAAACAACCTGCAATTAAGAGGTAACATCATATCAATAATACAGAATAGGCAATTGAGAAGAAAGGCCTGCCCCTGCAACCCGTACCCATGTGACGCCTGACTTCAATAGCACTATTCCAGTGCTTAGTTTGTAATGAAAGAGGTACTGGGGCTCACACAATTTTGTTACATTCATAACTGATGCAGCAAGCCCAGAGGTGCTGGGGTTTGAAACTGCCAGACCTCGAGGTGCTGAGGTGCAGTCCTGTCAAGCCCTGGCACAAATAAAGCACTGCACTATTCAAATGGTTGAAAATACTTTGTGGGTGAAATCCTACTCCCATTGACTGCAAGAGGGCATGATCTCCCCCTACGTGAATAAGAGTTGCAGGATTGGGTTGGGGAATGAGAAAAAATTGTGAGGGAAATCTGGCACCAAAATGACTGAACAATTATATTGCTTTTGTTTCAAGTACCCACGTAAACTACAGACTTGTTTTAATCACCTGGAAGAGTGTGTGATGGTTTCCTGAAACAGTGATAATGATAGTCCATGTGTAAATCATCATTACTTCTTGCAAAGGTGCCAAATGATTTCTATTTTCTTTCCAGCCAGAGACTGAGTAAAAGTGAACTCCAGCCAAAGATCTAAAATTGTTTTCTTTGTTCTATCTTTAATACTTTAAATGTCTGTTTTTTATCCTATCCTCTTTTTATTTATTTAAAGGTTATGCAGTAAAAGACTAATGATGCCATATTTAAAGTATCTAATGGTGTTGATGACAGAAAAAAAACCTGTAAAAAGTAAAGAGATGTTACAGAATAAATCAGAATGGTGATTTAATATATGTGAATGAGGAAGGAAGGAAAAATATCCAAGGATTTCATTGAAACTTTATATTCTTAAAAATAAAGACATCTATGTGAGAAATTAAATCTTTTTATAAGATGTTTTGAATTTAAAAGTATCGGAGGGGTAGCCGTGTTAGTCTGAATCTGTAAAAAGCAACAGAGGGTCCTGTGGCACCTTTGAGACTAACAGAAGTATTGGGAGCATAAGCTTTCGTGGGTAAGAACCTC
>NC_048308.1:19005407-19135692 GCF_013100865.1 Trachemys scripta elegans | reverse complement strand
TCCCTGGCCACACAATAGCAGATGTAAAGGTAGCCATCTTACAGCAAAAAACTTCAGGACCAGACTCCAAAGAGAAACTGCTGAGCTCCAGTTCATTTGCAAATTTGACACCATCAGATCAGGATTAAACAAAGACTGTGAATGGCTATCCAACTACAGAAGCAGTTTCTCCTCCCTTGGTGTTCACACCTCAACTGCTAGCAGAGCACTTCACCCTCCCTGATTGAACTAACCTTGTTATCTCCATACTGATTTATACCTGCCTCTGGAGATTTCCATTACTTGCATCTGAAGAAGTGAGGTTCTTACCCACGAAAGCTTATGCTCCCAATACTTCTGTTAGTCTTAAAGGTGCCACAGGACCCTCTGTTGCTTTTTACAGATTCAGACTAATACGGCTACCCCTCTGATATATGAATCTAGTGATCAAACTCCCCACGTACACAACAGGGACCAGGACTAGCACTAACCAATGGAAGGCTTCATGGGAATCCTATTCCCTAATGTGGGGGGAGTGGAGGGGGGTGGATTCCAACACTAATGCACATACAACCTCCACATAGGTCCCCTCTACAAGATCTGTTTACTCAGACTTTATACAGAGGGATGAGTATTTGGCTACGTATGTGTGTTGGCTCTATTCCTCTTAAATAAATCAGCTCCACATCAGTTACCTTCAGCTGATCAAAATAATAGTGTCATTTTTGCAAGAAAGCATTTAGGAATTATAAACTAAGCCCAAAGGAAAGCAATATCTCTGATGCATGCAATGTATTTTATTTCTAGCTTGTATTTTAATTCAAAGAGTCAGTGGAAACATCTTGTCCTTTTTGTAACTGGATCATCATGTAAAGAATAAATAAATAAATAAATAAAACGAACTTCCTCAGGGCCACAGCTGGGTGCAAAATGATGTCTAATATAAAAGTGACAGCTACATCACCCATTTTCATTTACCCTTCTGTACACTGAGAAATAAATATTTTGACAAGATAAAAACATGTAGTAAAAACAGTATATCTTACTTTTTTCTTCCCTGTTGTTCACCTTTATCAAAGATTCATTTGAAATATGGATGCTCTTCACTCTATTGTTGGATGTTAAAAGAAACATATAGTGCTTTTCAACAAAAGATAATTAGATTCCTTGTCTGCCTTCAGTGCTCTACTTTGTTAATATCCTTTAATGGAGTTTGCAGACAAAGTAAGCAGAATAAGTGAACAATGACAGAAAGGAGTAAGAGGCCTTAACTAATGGTTCTGGGCTTTTGTGGTTTTATTTCTTGGAAAACAGGCACTGGCACCCAGATCAAGCCAGTGGTCCATTCAGTACAGTCTCCTATGGCCAACACTTTGGCAGTACCAGCTGCTTCGGAGGAAGGTGCTAAAATCTCCATAGTGAAGAATAACCTGCCCATAGGGGAAATTTCTTCCAATCTCACATAATGGTGGTTTATGACCACAGGCACAAGGGTTCATATCCCGTACATTTTGCAACCTATCTAATGTAACAGTGCCTGTTCTTGTTGTGATACTGGCAACCCAAGTGCCAGCTCTGGCCAAGGCCATAGGCATTAGCTAAGAACAAACTCATAGCTGGAAACCAGACCAGCTCACCGATTTGTTAGTTTTGTTCAAAACAGGTATTAGTCTTAGTCTATAAGAATATATACAGTGTTTAGACTCTGTGAAATGCTTGTAAGTTGCTCCCTGTATTAATCTCACTTGTAATGTCTGCATTCCGTGCTATAAGGAAATATGTAAATTTTGCTTTATAACTTTGAAAATGTTTGCTCTGAACTTGTAAACCTGGGAAACTGGGACATCCTCTTTCCCCCTATCAAAATCATTCCCATCTCCCCCTATCAAAAGTTAAGTGGGCCATCATAAGACAAAACCTTTGTTAATTGCCCTATCCACCCTTGGAGAAGAACATGCAGAAGATCTCGTCCCATCCCTTTGAATGCTGGAAGAAGGAAATAAAAATAGTTGACATGAAGATTTTTCATCTCTTTTCTCTTTGAACTCCTAAAGGGCCAGAGACATTAAATTAAGGCAGCGATCCCCAGGGGTTATCCCTGGATCTATCCTGAAAGGCATTTTCAATTGACAGATTATCACATCTCTGTCATCTTTAGGAATCATAGATGGTAACTCATTTGTGTGTATATGTTTGCTTGCTTTAATTTGTAAATAACTGACATTTCTTTTTCCTAGTTAATAAAACTTTAGACAGTTTATTACAGAATTGGCTACAAGCATTGTTTTTGGTATAAGATCTAGGCTACCAGTTGATCTGGTGTAAGTGACTGGTCTCTTGGGACTGGAAGCAACCTAAATAGTTTGTGATTTTTTGGTGTAACCAACCATTTAACAGACTGGAGAGTCTAAGGGGACTGTCTCTGACTCCCTCATAAGACTGTCATAGTGATCCAGGAGTTTGTCACTGGGTTGGTGAAATCTAATTACAGAGCCTACTACCAGTTTGGGGTGTCTGCTGTGTTTTTGGCAGTCTGCCCTGTGGTCATGAGTCATACCAGACAGCATGACACTCACTGCCCATATAAATGTCTAACCCTTCATTTAACTCCTGGCATCTCTGATATCTTGTGGCAATGAGTTCCACAGGTTAATTATGCACTGTGCAAATAAAATAAAATCAATACAAATTAAAAAATCCATTTATTAGTTTAAATTTTCTTTTGCGGAAGTGACAGTATTGAAATAAAATGCAAAAGTATTTTAAAAGATGGATTCCATCAGAAACCTGTTTGCCTGCTCCCAACTTGCCTACCTGGCACTCTAGCTAGTGTGGGGCTGGGGAGCGTGGGCTCCTAGAGATTCCAGACTTGGACTCCCTGACTGACCTTTTAGGTACACTGTCTTGGAGCCAGCGCTTCCAGGGTCTCCAGGTTGACCAGATTACTGCTTGGCAGGCTCCCAGGGCTCCAGGCAGCAAGAGGAGCCTCAGAAACATTCAATAAAGGACAAAATGACACATTGTTTCAACTTTATTAAAAGAAAATTTTGGAATTTCCATTCCAGGAGAAAATTTTAAATTTCATTTTTTTTTCCTATATGGAATAAAGTTTTTGTTTGAAATTTTAGGTTTTCCTGTGGAATGGAAATTTCAGTTTCCAGCCACCCCGTAGCTAACCTCACTGGCAATCTGTAACAAAACAGAGCCCCAAACAAATGACCCAACCCACTTAACAACAAGCTCCTGCCGCTCCAAAGCCTCAAATAAATAGGTCAACACACTCAATCAATTTGGGACCTAGGGTAGTGTGCTGTTGAGGTCCCCTTATGGAACACCCATATCTTTGAAATTGGGAGAGGCTTCAGCTTGAACACCTCCGCCAATCATAATTGTATCAGTAAGCACTAGGTGAGAGGGATTCTCTCAAACAAGCAAGTATGAGCCATAAAGGTCTTTATAAATCAAAAGGAACACCTTAATTGCCACTTGGAAACCAGACAGCCAGTGCATAGCCTGTGTCCTTTCTAATAAACATGATTCAGTAAGTGAGCTGCTGCATTCTGCCCTAGTTTCAGTTTCTGGAATGACTTAAAGGTATGTCTACACTGCAATCGAAGGTGTGAATGTAACTAAGGTAGGTGTACCCACTGCCACAAATGGCTGACACACATACTCAATTGATGGGGAGATATAGTCCTTTACTTATCTGGTTGCTTTCCCAGACCTACCAATACCATCTCAGTCTTATCTGAATTCATTATTAATACAAACAGTGCTGCAATCACACTTCATATTATTCCAGTTATTTCTAGCCTAATTTAACTTTTAATGAGTTTTAAGAGATGCACGCTATCATATATTCTTAATCATTATGCTTGTGGTAGCTCATGTTTTCATTTCTGATTGTTTTATTAAATAAAACAAAATTTATAATCCAGAACAATAACCTCCTGGGTCTGATTTTTCAATAAGACAAGGACAAATTCTCTTTTCATATGTATGTTGTAATTTAAAAAAGTAAAAAGACATTGACTATAAATTGTATGTGTTTTAATATTTTTATACATACCCATAGTTATTACATTAAGACTGCATCTTGCTTTTAGTCATTTACTATTCTCTTATACTGTGGTTTGAAGAATATGTGTGATGTGTTTTACTTCTTAAGGCCTTGTTCTTTATAAAAATATTTGCTATAAGTCTTTGCTTAAAAACTCAGATTTTAATTATGCCCAGGATCTATTTATAAGGCAAAGCACACAAAAAATGGTTGTCTTTGGAAAAAAACATTTTATGAGCTGCTTATAGAGGATTTTTTCTCAAGGACAGATATGTCAGCCATGGGATGGTTTGAAATCTTATCTTAATAACAAATGTGAGAATAAATATATGTTGTTAAAAAGAACTGTATTTATTCAAGAAAAAATTAGGGGGAAGAGTGAAATGATACCTAGTAATCTAGCCATAAAAAATTGGATCATAAAATAGGCCCGCTCACCATCTCCCTTTTAGCCTAGTTTAAAAAAAAAAAAAAAAAAAAAAAGCCTCCAAGGACCTGGATTAGACAACATGGTGGTAAAAACTCCTGAGGCCTATCTATGCAATAGTTTCCATCATCGATGCTATTAGAGAAGTCGTGTTGGTGCTGAATTACAGATCCCATTGTTACCAGGGTCAACAAAGCCTATGAAATGAGGGAAAGGGCTAGAATAAAATGAAATCAAATGCAGTGACAAAGCCCTATTGGAGAGTCATGTTAAACAACTGGTAAAGGAATACATTTCTGAAGGGACAGTTGCTGGTCATGTAAACAAGACTAGGAGGAAGTCTGAGTTTGGCCTGAAAGGGAGCAGTGTGTCTAAGGGCTTCTCTACTCAGTGCCTTAATCCGTATCAGAGAGGTGTAAATTCTAGTGAGCACAACAAGCATGTTGCACTCTGACCAGCCAACATGGACACTCCTAAAAAGTTCCTTAGTCTGTTTCAAATGAGACTACATGAATGCACTAGCAGAGTCTGCACAGGTCAGTTTGTGCATGACCTGCTAGTGTCAGGGCCGGCTCTGGCTTTTTGGCCACCCCAAGCAAAAAAAAAAAAAAAACGGGGCGGCCAGAATGGCAAAGCAAAAAAACCCCAAAAACCTGTGGCGTGGCCGGAGCAGGGGGACCAGCTGGAGGGGGAGGGAAGAGAGGGAGGGAGCGGGCGGGAACGGGGCGGCCAGGGCTACAGCAGGGTGCTACCACGTGGCCCCTCCCGCTGTGCCGCCTCCTGCTGCGAGGGCTCCGCTCTGGTCGGCGGGGAGGGAAGGAAGAGGACTGCCCTGCAGGGTGCTCTGGTTCTCTGCACCGCCGCCCCCTACAGGACAGCCGGAGCGGAACAAGAACAACAACAAAAAAGAAAAAGCGTCCGTACCGCCCTAGGATTGGGCAGAATCCCGCCTCGAACAATCTGCCGCCCCAAGCACCAGCTTGCTCAGCTGGTGCCTGGAGCCAGTCCTGGCTAGTGTGCACTGAAACCCATGCCAGGTGCACCAAGACAGCAAGCAAGAGGGACAGAGTCTCACATGTACACCCAGTCCTAGCACCCGAGCCAGGTATGGGGCAAGCAGGCTCAGCCCAGCAGGATCCAGGTGTGGAGGGGCTTAGTGTGGGGAATCCAGGTGTGGAGTGGGAGTGTTCTGTGTGGGGCTATCTGGGTGTGGGTGGCTCAGTGGGGAGTCTGGGTGTTGGGGGGGATCTGGATGCAAAGGGGCTCCTTAGGGGGTTGTGAGTGCAGGGGGAAGGGGACTCTGCAGATGGGGTCCTGGTAAACATGGTTGGGGCTCAGCAGGGGGTTCTGGATGTGCAGGGAGATGGGCCTCAGTAGGGGGAGTCTGGATGTCTGGGGGCTCATTGGGCAGGTCCAGGTGCTGCAGGAGTGGGGCTCAGTGTGGTAGAGGTCTGGGTGCAGGGGGTGGGGCTTGTCGGGGTGGTGGTTTGAGTGTGGGGGACTCAGTGGGGGGTTGGTCTGGGTGCAAGGGTGGGAGTTTCAGATGCAGGGGGAGGGGCTCAGCAGGGGCCTGGATGCAGGGGTGTGGAGTTCAGTGGGGGGGTCTGGGTGCGGGGGACTGGGGCTTGACACAGTGGGGGACCAGGTGCAGGGAGCCTCCATTTGCAGGGGTTGAGGCTCAGCAGAGGGGTCTGGGTATTGGGGGTCGAGGCGCATGGGCTGGGTGGACAAACAGTGACCCCTCCTCCCACAGCTGAGGAGGCAGGAAGCAGGTGGGGTCTGTGTGTGGAGCTTCCTGCAGCTGGGGGAAGTTTCTGGGAGTGGGTCTAACCTGGCCCCAGCTGCTCCTTGCGGGGGAAGAGCAAGTCCTGTTCTCTCCCACCACCAGCCCACCTATGACTAGTAACTGTGCCCAGCATAGGGTAGGAGCCACCGGCTGGGGCATCCTCCCCCTGCCCACCCCCAAAGATTTACTTCTCCACGTGTTGTTCCAGGCACCTGAAATGACGTGCCCATTCTGCTGGGGAGGGATGCGTGACTGCTCTTGTGGCTTCTCTTTGCTTCCCTCATCAAAAGTAATTTTTTTGTGGGGAAGCAAAGAAATCTGAGTGACACGAATTCTGCGTGCACGCAGTGGTGCAGAATTCCCCCAGGAATAATTTACAGGGCTTTTTGTGTACAAATCCTGTCCATCTAGTCTCCTTCATTTAGGATTGAAAATAGCAAGACCAGGGTTAAAAACCTTTAAATGTGGTTTATTTAAAGAAGGGGGTAAATATATCAATTGAGAAGTAATTTATATCAATACTGTAGTTATGATTTTAACTGTTATAAAGAATGCCAGCACAAGGTAATATGTTCAGTCAAGCACAAAAAATGGTATAATGTGTAAAGAATAGACAGTAGGGATGAACAAATTCAGAACAGATGTTGGAAGTAATTTTTAAATTAGGAAACATGGATAGAATAGCTTAACAAGTGAAGGTCTGAGGGTTGGTACAGCAGTACAATGTGAGCTACAATACTCCAAAAGAGACAGCTCTCAAATCTCATGCAAAGAGAGTTCCCCAAGATCACATGCCATCATAGAAAGAGAACAAACCAGAAAGGATGAAAAATCACAGAAAAATAAATACCGGCAGAAATAAAACCTAAGGCCTAGACTTATTGTTAATAAGGTTATTTATCTGGGGAAAGGACTCTGAAAGAAGGAAATATTTGTAATGAGGACCTTTTAAACTGGATAATATATGTAATGCAAGCTTCTCTTTTCACTTTTACAGAGTAGAGCCCAGACTTCTTGAAGCCCAAGGAACGGGTATGTTTGCCAGCTATTCGTGTGGAATACATGACATACTGTGCTAGAAATAATTTACTGCCACTATTATTGTTGCCTCCAGTCACTGCCTGACCTAGACCTAGAGCTAAATGTGTTTACTCACCTAACATCCTCTCAAGCCATTTTTTCCCCAAAGGGAAGAAAGTTTACAGCAAAAGAAAATTAATGTGCATAAGTCATATAGAAAGATTACTACTTGGTGGAAATGCCGAGCGGCAAATATTTGAAATGCCGAGTTGGCATGCACAATAGGTATTGTCATAGGTGCTGACTCCGTGGGTGCTCTGGGCCTGGAGCACCTATGGCAATAACCAATGTTATAAAAATAGATGCAGAAGAAATTATTCCCAAAATGGTGAAGGAAGTATCTGGATCAATAAGAAGTACAGCTAGTTTCCAGTATTTCAGGATTTAACCAAATTGCACATAAATTATTTTTCTGAATAAGGCTCTTTATTATATCAAGTACTTCTAGTTCAGATTATTTATTTCTCTCCTACAGAAGCTACTGAAGATCCAGATATCTCTCTCCTCTGCATTTGATGACCTCTTTCTCATTTGTCTGTTCCTCTTCTTTGCAAGCTCTTTCCATCTACCCCCACCCTTTCCCACGTTTGCTTCCTTCATCTCTTTACCTTTTTTCTCTTCCCGATCCTCCAGTGAGCTTTAAGGAATTTTCCTCCTTTTTGTCTTTGTTTTCTACAACCTCACTTTACTTTCTCTGACACACTCTCTCTCTCTTTTCAATGCCCATTCTCTGCAGTCTCCTATAAAATCCTTCTTCTATTGGATCTCCCTCTACAAACCCCAGGCTTAAAGATGTTCTTCCCACTAACCACAATTTCTGAAAATAAATATTCACTAGATTACTTTCCTATTCTAAAACTCTTTGCCTGAGGTAGTTATGGCTGGGTTATTATCCAGTTTTTCCACACATACTACTATAATGATTTATGGATGAACCATATCTCATTTTAGCGCCAGTGTTTTGGCATATCTAAAGATTGCTTCAGTTCTATTAGATCAAATTTACTCTAACACATTCTCCCATGTCTATTTGTTTCTTCCCTGCAGTTTTTTTGAGAGTACTATAGGCATTTTGCTGAATGATCAAAATGGCTGCAGATTTTATATATTTCTCTGGGTAGACCTGAAGTACAGTCAAACAGCCAGACTTGCAGTCTAGGAGAGTGCTAGGGGTCTGCTATAGACCCCCAGGGTCAACTCAGATATGGATAGAGATCTCTTTAATATTATTAGAGAGATAAATACTTTTGAGAATTGTGTCGTAATGGAAGACTAATTTTCCAGATATAGATTGGAGAATAAATGCGACGAATAGTGATAGAGCTCTGTTATTCCTGGATATGATAGATGATAATTTTCTTCCTCAAATGTGGTGAGGTAATGCAATTTTAGACTTGGGCTTTAGTAAGTAGTGAGGACATCATAGAAGAGCTGGTCATAGGAAATAACCTTGGATCGAGTGATCATGCATTGATACAGTTTAAATTAATTGGAAGGATAACTAAAACCAGATAATCAACTATGATTTTTTTTTATTTCTAAAGGCCAGACCTTTAGAAATTAAGGGAACTAGTTAAAGATTTTAACAGGATTTAAGAACTCAAGGGTTTAAATGTGGAGGAGGCTTGGAATTTCTTCAGATCAATTATGCAAAAAACTATCTGAAATTTGCATCCCAACCAAGGGGAAAAAACTTGTAGGGAAGATTATTAGGAGTAAGCAGAGAGCCTATAGAGAATGGAAAAAGGGGCTGATCAACAAAGAAAGTTACAATATTAGACATAGAGGTTAGAAAATGTAGGAATGAGGTGAGAATTGTTAAAAGTCAAGCTGAATTAGCTCTTTCCAAGAAATTAAAATAAATGATAAGAGTTTTTTTTTAATTATATAAATACAAAGAGAATAAGGAAGGATGAGGTTTGGCAGCTATGCTGTGTGGATGGTAAGGAGATTAAAGATAACCCGGTATGGCCCAAAAACTAAATGGATATTTTGCCTGTTTTCAATACAGATGATAATATGGAACATGTGCATTGTGGCAGTACAGCTGGTCGAATGAGTGTTTAGAAATGGAAATTACCACATCTGAGGTGGAAGAAAAACGTAAAGAGCTTTATGCGCTCATATTGGACTAACTTGGATAATTTCCATCCCAGAATACTGAAAGAACTGGCATATGAGATTGTGAGGCCCCTAGCAAGCATTTTTAATAAATGTATCTATTTGGGGGTAGTGATTAGATTATATGATTAGAAAATAGCTAATGTCATACCTATATTTAAGGAAGGGGGAAAGGTGATCTGGGCAATTACAGAGCTATTAGGCTGATATTAGTAGTATGTAAGGCTTTAGAACAAATTATGAAGGAATGAATAATTACATTATTTGAGGTAAATAGTAAAGGGGATATAATACAACAGTTTATCAAAGGTAGCTCATGCTAGACTCTCCTGATTTCCTTCTTTGAGAAAATAACGGGTTTTTCAGACAAGGGAAGTGCAGTAGATCAAACATAGTTGGACTTAATTTCCCATGTGGTAGCATGTCAAATGCTTTATTAGCTAAATTAGGGAAGATGGGGATCAGTACAAGAATTATAAAGTGGATAAGGAACTGGCTTAAAGGGAGAAGGCAATAGGTTGTGCTGAAAGGTAAATTATCAGACTGGAGGGAGGATATTAATGGAGTTCCTCCAGGATCAGGTTTGGGACCTATCTTATTTAATATTTTTTATTAATGCCCTTGGCACAAAATATCAGAGTGTGTTAATGCTACACAGTTGGGAGGCATCATCAATACAGAGGAGGATTGAAACATTAGGCAGGAAGATTTGGATGACCTTGAAGACTAGAGTTAGAAATGGGAGGAAATCCAATAGTACAAGTAGGTCATATAAGTTTGGAGCATCATTAGTTGGAAGCAACAGAGGAGGAGAGAGACCTGGGTGTATAGGTTGGTCACAAGATGACTATGAGTCATCGGTGTGATGCAGCTGTGACAAAAGGCAAATATGATGCATCAGGAGAGGCATTTCCAGGAGAGAGAGAGAGAGGCATTCATGCCATTGTACATGGCACTGGTAAGATCTCATCTGGAATACCGTGTACAATTCTGCTGTGCAGTGTTCCAGAAAGATGAATTGGAACAGGTGCAGAGAAGAACAACTAGGATCATCAGGGGACTGGAAGGCCTATGTTAGGAGACGAGATTGGAAGCAGTTGGCTTGATTAGCCTAGCAAAAAGAAGGCCTACAGAAGATCTGATTGCTCTCTATAAATACATCAGGGAGGTAAACACCAGGGAGGGTGAAGAGCTAAGAGACAATGCTGGCACAAGAACAAATAGGATGAACAAATTCAGGCTGGCAATTAGAACAATGGTTCTAACTGTGGAGGGGTGAAGTTCTGGAACAGCCTCCCACTAGGAGATGTGATGGCAATGAACTTAATTTTAAGAGAGCTGAACAAAGTTATGATAGGTTGTTTGTGATGGTAAGGAGCAGTGCTTAGCAGCCCTGAGGCTCACTTCCAGCTTATGTCTTATGTTCCTAAAAGCTCATGATTCAGTGTTTCAGCCAGGCACCTGCAGGGGTCAGGAATGGATTCTCTCTGCCCCCTCCCCCATGTATGCTGGTTTTGTTTTGTTTTTCAAATTTCCTTCCTCTGAAGCATCAAGGATAGCAATAGCTGGAGATGGGACATTGGATGGGGATGGCCTGAACTCTGAGGTGGCACTGAGAATTCTCCTAGATTCGTGGCTGGCTGGTTCTTGCTCACATGCTCAGGGTCTAACTGACTGCCATATGTGGGGTTGGGATGGAATTTTCCCCCAGGTCAGATTGGAAGTGACCTTGGTGGTAGATTGCTTTCCTCTGCAGTGTGTGGGTGCAGGTTGTTTGTCAGCAATACCTGGGTGTATCTCACTCAACTGCATGCCACTGCAGGGGCCTCAGGCACTGATGCACCTTGATCCCTCCTATACTCTGCCTCTAGCACATAATCTAGTCTCCTGTGGGCTATAATATTTTGCTGGGTTTAGTGTGCAGGTGCTGAGTGGTGTTGGTGGCCTGTGATATACATGAGTTCAGACTGTATGGTCCCTTCCGGCCGATGACACCATTATGTTATGATTCAGCCTTTCAAAAAATTGCTCTTCTTGAAGAGATTTAGAAATGAAGAGAAAAGATTCCCATCTCCCCCCTCATTTCCATGCTAAATATGCCATATGCATGTAAATGTTCAGAGTACGTGTGCTCAGAAAGTATATAGATTGTGTAATAAAAGAGAAAATATGGGGCCAAATTCACTAGCCTACTCCATCCCCTTTGTTCTAGAGATGCCCAACAAACTTGTATTACATTTTAGTTGGAAAGGGGGGCTGTTAATATTATTGTATCTGGTACACAGATGAAGTCCAATTCCCTCCCCCACCCCCAACATTGATGCAATGAGGTGCAGTGGATTAAGTGCAAATTAGAGTCAAATTCAAGGTCTTGGTCTTTATCTTCATGGCGTTCAATGACCTGGGCCCAGGATAACTAAAAGATCACATGAAGCTCTGGGATGAGAACTATGATTAACAATTCCTCTTCACACACACAATAAAACTTTCTTCAGTAAGGGTAAAGCTTATCTATGTACGAGACACAACTTTCTTGAGAGGCTAGCCCAGGACTGTGGAACAAATTCCTAAAGGAACATCGCACCTTCTGTTGCAAGGGGAAGGTGCACTGCTTCAACCTTGCCTTCCTTGACATAAGCACAGAGTAGGGTGTACGTTTATCCTCCACCTCCCAAAAAACCCTTCACAATTCTCCCTCCCGGGAGCGAATGAGTGGAAGAACAAACCACACATGACAGACATTAGTCATGTGGCTTAATGCATTACTGGAAGGCAAAAAGTGATAAGGGCAGTATAAGAACCTATCCTTGTGATAGCTGAGACCACTGGTCATGAATGGGAGGCCACCCCCAGACTAAAAGAGAGAGGGTTTGCTCTGCTATCTTACTTTACAGGCTCTATTGGGGAGGACACATTCAGTTGCAGTAGAGGGCTTGTATGGGAGTTTCCAGCTGAAACTGCCTAAGAAAGATGCTGAACCAGGGCATGCCCTTGCCACCTTTGCAACCCCCTTCCCCAATATTCATTGGCCACTCTTGGGGCTGTGCTGACTGGCTATGGGCTTCATCAAGAGGAGGGGGTTGTGGGTGCATTATGCAGCTATACCCTCGGGGTCCTATACCCTGGATTATGCCATCAGAATCTAGGGTAATCCAGCCCATAGTTTAGATAATATCTAAAAGTAACAGTGAAGTGGCTCAGCACAACTTTTGTAAAATGTAAAATGTGACTCTGCAATCCAGCCAGCTGGGTTTTTTTTTCAGTAGGAAGCTCTCAGTAGCAGAGTTCAACTTCTCTCAGAAGAACCATTTATGATTCATTGATATGCACACATTAGAAAAAAACTCAGTCATAAATCCCAACTGTAGTCTATGATAGCAATCCTAGATTTAAAAGGTTGACTCCTTGGTTGTCAGGGTGAGTAATCTGAAGTTCTACATTCACAGCAATGACCCTGGGCTGGAATGTCTTGATATATTAGGTAGTGATTCCAAGAGTAATGCTGAATTATCTAAACTTTCAGAAAAATAAGTTGCTTTCTAACCATATTAGCAAGCTGAAGAGTAGAGATTTATAACATGCATATTTTGACATACCCCAAAAGTCTAGTGAGGGAGACACTACCCATGTATTCAAGTGGAGGATTTCAGAAGCCAAATGGTGATCTGATAGAAAGTACTTTCAGAATAACACAATGGAAGCATCTGGGACTGAAATGATTCACAATCTCAGGGCATCAGTGCTGACAATTTGAGAAGTAAAGCAAGGATATTAGAAGGGGCAGAGAAGACATTTGAGATTTTGTGGCCTGCAGTATCTGTTTTTTTCCCTCTCGGCTACTGTATCTGGGATTAAGCAGAAAACAAAAGAGGATTCTGATAACAGTGAAACATACTGTGCCTCTGCCAAAGCAGAATCAGAGGAAACAATAAACTGTCCTGAAAAGATTTAGATCTGGCATTTGAATAAATTCTTGAAGCCTTCAACGAGCAGAACATTTGTTAGAGAAGATAAAGAACTTGAACTTGAGCTCTATTTCATATATGACCCATGTATGTGGATCTTTTACTTATTTCAGGCAAAATCCTGTTTTGTAAGTGCCTCTGACGGATTGAATTGCTTAGAAAATTCATGTTGATGCAGAATTCTTCACTTGTCAGTGATCAGATGAAGCTCTAGTTTAGTAGTGTTACTATTGGATGGCTAGTTAATGATCTACGTAAAGTGTGTTAGAACTCTGTTCACTTTCTTGTGGACACAGAATCATAGAAATGTAGGACTGGGAGGGACCTCAATAGGTCATCTAATCCAGTCCCCAGCACTGAGGCAGGACTAAGTATTATCTAGACCATCCCTGACAGGTGTTTCTCTAACCTGTTCTTTAAAAACTCCAATGATGGAGATTCCACAATCTCCCTAGGTAATTTGTTCCAGGGTTTAATTTAGGACTTTTTTCCTAATGTCTAACCTAAACCATCGATAACTACTCTGAGAGTCCAATTTTCCAGTCAGTTCTGCATCCACCTTACAGTAGGTCCGTCTGGGCTATATTTCTCTAGTTTGTTTATGAGAAGGTCATGTGAGCCAGTGTCAAAAACTGTACTAAAGTTGAGGTATATCACATCTACTGCTTCTTCCCATCCACAAGGCTTGTTACCCTATCAAAGTAGGATCGCTCTGCGGCTTAGGTACCAGAAGCCTAGAGTGAGGCAGCAACATAGGCATGTAGGATCTTTTACTGGAATAACTTAAGTGTTGAGTAAATTTAGGTGCCTACAGGGTTAGTCAGCAGCTGACTGGGTGTTTCTTGGATCACAGTGGCACCTAAAAATGGGACTTTGGAGCCTACATCTGGGAGTAAGATGTTAGACCTATGTCTCTCCAGGAAGAAAAAACCTCAAGCACATTTTTTTCTGGAAATTTCTATTTTGCCCCCACTGTCTTTATATTGTATCTTTCTGCTTCTCAAGAGATTCATTAGAATGTAATGTTGACACAGAAATCTAAGCAGATATTGTCTGCAGGAAAAAAAAGCCCTTAACAGAAATCCTATATTTTTCAGACTCATTCTGAGCACAATTATAGTGTGAGTTCAGGCTCATGCTGGCCAACAAGTGCTCCTTCAGGCAGATATGTAAGATATTTGTAAATGATGTGGGGGGATATCTAATAGAAATACACTCATAATGAGGCTATTTAGTATATCTAGTTTTAATTGGTGGTAACAGGCCTTTTCTGGGATTGCTTATTGCAAGTAAACTAAGTACAGGAGTTCCAACTTCTGGTATTTCCATTTCATTTCTTGCTTCATTAATTTCATTAACTTACAAATTGATGAATACATAGAATTAAAAAGTCATTTACTTTTAATATTTTTTTAAAAATCACTTTCTCCAAGTTTTCAAACCTTTTAATCTGAACTTTTAAGTTCTAGTTCTAATTGTTTTTATCAGAGGCATAATTGAACTTGTATGAATTGCATGTCAATGAGACTTGCTATCAGAGAGCTAACCACAGTTTCTTTCACTAGATAAAATGCAATCGTTTCTTAAATGTTTGATACACCAGTTTGCTTGCAGAATTAGACATTTCACTAAGATTTTAGCAGTGTGAAATGAGGTGTTGGTGGAGGATGAGCAAGTGTGGATTTATGTGGGGAAATCAAATCTGGGCATGGGGAAAAGGTTCCTTTTTTCCTTATACAAGGACAGATTGCATGGAATTTATATTGTTTCCTATTTAATAGAGGTAGCCTTCATTTTGATGTTTTCCCACAACAGTGACAAATGGTGGCTAAGAAGAAATGGAGAGAATGTAATCAATCTTAACACCTTTACAATAGTTGAAAACAGAGATAAAAAAGCCAGAAAAGAGGAAATAGTTTAAAATAAATAATTATCTGCAGGATAAGGAAATTGTAAGAGAACAGTTAGGGGAAAGCTGTATTTTAGGCAGAGATAGAAACTGCTGTTCTGCCATCCCTGAATGCATGGAACACCTGCTGCCATAGACATAGGGGTGTTACATGTATGGAGAATAGAATATTGGAGTTGAACAACACTGTGGGAGTCTGAGAACAAAACATCTGCTGGCAGTAAATTAGGAGGCTTTTCTTTTTTCAAAAGTTCCAGGGTATCTATGTCTACTATGTGGTGACAGCAGAAACTGCTGCAAATTGAGCTAAAACATACAGTTCAAAAGATGTCTGCAGTAAGTCAATTAACCACCACGCTTATGGATTTTACTAAAAGAGGAAGCCCACCATGACAGTAAAACTACATCTGGCGTACCTGAGTGAGATTTCACGGGCACAATGAGATTTCATAAGCTACAAAAAATTACAAATCAGAAACTTTAAATTTGTCTTCAGGAGACAATTCCAAATGTTCATATTATGAATAAAAAAATCAAAATAGGGACAGTCCTGATCCAATTCCACCAAAGCCAGTGGAAAGGCTCCCACTGTCTCCTGTAAGAACTGTATCCGAATCAAAAGAGTGTACACACTTGTGTTGAAGTAAGGGGAGCAGATGGAAACAAAGAGCTCATGAAGCTATGTGAATTTAGGGGGATCTGATTAGTAAAAATGTATTTTGATATTCAGGGAGACAATCTGTTTTTCATAGATAACTGATGGTTTCTATAGAATTATATTTTCAAGGCACTCTAAACCAAGCTTTCTTTTGTGTTTTCATAAGCACCTGCACAGACACTTTTTGAGCACTGTTGGTAGATGCTGTTATTTAGAAGCACAGGTATTAGGTCTTCAAAAGTGCATGTGCAGGTGTTTGCACTTGCAAAGTTGTGCTAAACCTTATGAAAATCAAGCCACATCTTTGTTATTTTAAGAGAGAATCTTCAACTGGTATATTTTTTAAAAAACAGTATCAACTATTGATTTAGTCTGAATTCACTGTGTGTCTAACTAATGTGCTGCTGTATCACTGCACATCAGGAATACCTAAGGATAAATTTTCAGTCTTAGCTGAATGGATATGTTTTCATGGTTTTAATGCAGACACTTGGGCGTATATTTTTATGTGATGTCTAGGGATTTACCTATGTAATTCCCACTAAAGGCACACTTTCCACATAGTCAGTAATTTAAGGTCCCCCTTTTTTAACAAAAAGATATATCACCAAAACCCACATGTGAGTGGAATTATTTTCATTCAGTTAAAGCAAAGCAAACACCACGGATAATTTATATGTTTTATATTTATGGAAACCTTCCCCTACAGCATTGGAAACCTAAACATTACACCACAGTACAATCAGTGAAACTATCAATAGGTGCTAAAAACTTATAGCACAGATGATTGTGATTTTTCAGTGTAGGTTCAATGGATAATATATACTGAAAATTATGTACAGTGGCAGGATCAAGCCATGTAGCTGAATTGTAATGTTTTCTAGGGACACATTTATAAACAGAATGGGGGCTAGAGGGCTACAGAGCTCTGAAAAGTAGAGGGCTGTTTGTGCATTCTGGTGAATATTATTCTTCTAAAACTAACCTAGTATCAGGGCTTCATAATACAATTTTTAGGCTTTTCCTATTATCCTTTGCATTCTATAGCACTTGAACATTCAAGTATTACTTGCACTCCAGCCTCTCCACATCAGTCTCTTCCAACTGATGTTTCTTGGCTGGGAGAGGCCTGCCTGAATGCAACTCCTCTGTTTTCACTGATTCCCTCTTCATCCTTCACACCCTATAGCAGGATGGTTGCTATCCAAGTGCCCCCTTGTGGCCAGGGATTACTCACTAGCGCCCACTCATCTAGCAATTAGTAAGCCCCCTGGCCCCCACTCCCAAACAGTCCCCAAACACACAATCCCCAACAGACCATACTGTAAACTTTAAGGAAGCTAAAAGAAAAACCAGACAAACAAGCTCACCTACTGACTCCAGTGGGTGAATACACCCCATTACATTCGTACTTAGTTCTGTTCTTCTACACCCAAAGTTCTTCTTCTGCCAGTCTGCTACACCTGAAGCCCCCAGTCCCAGACCTTTCTGTCTGGAGCATAGCCTCTGGCACTGGCTTCCTTCTCTTTCAGTGTCTCCCATTGTTCGGTGGGAGAAGGCAGTCTATATAAAAAGAACAGGAGTACCTGTGGCACTTTAGAGACTAACAAATTTATTAGAGCATAAGCTTTCATGGACTACAGCCCACTTCTTCGGATGCATATAGAGTGGAATAAATATTGAGGAGATATATATACACACATACAGAGAGCATAAACAGGTGGGAGTTGTCTTACCAACTCTGAGAGGCCAATTAAGTAAGAGAAAAAAAACTTGAAGTGATAATCAAGATAGCCCAGTACAGACAGTTTGATAAGAAGTGTGAGAATACTTACCAGGGGAGATAGATTCAATGTTTGTAATGGCTCAGCCATTCCCAGTCCTTATTCAATCCTGAGTTGATTGTGTCTAGTTTGCATATCAATTCCAGCTCAGCAGTCTCTTGTTGGAGTCTGTTTTTGAAGTTTTTCTGTTGTAATATAGCCACCCGCAGGTCTGTCATTGAATGACCAGACAGGTTAAAGTGTTCTCCCACTGGTTTTTGAGTATTATGATTCCTGATGTCAGATTTGTGTCCATTAATTCTTTTGCGTTGAGACTGTCCGGTTTGGCCAATGTACATGGCAGAGGGGCATTGCTGGCACATGATTATCAAACTGTCTGTACTGGGCTATCTTGATTATCACTTCAAAAAAATTTTTTCTCTTACTTAATTGGCCCCTCAGAGTTGGTAAGACAACTCCCACCTGTTCATGCTCTCTGTATGTGTGTATATATATCTCCCCAATATTTATTCCACTCTATATGCAGCTGAAGAAGTGGGCTGTAGTCCACGAAAGCTTATGCTCTAATAAATTTGTTAGTCTCTAAGGTGTCACAAGTACTCCTGTTCTTTTTGCAGATACAGACTAACACGGCTGCTATCTGAAAAGCAGTCTATATAGTACACTCCTCCTGAAAGTTCTTCCCAGTTGGCTGGAAGAGAAAGGAACCCTGCCATACCCTACACTACAGGGATCCTAATTATGGGTCCTTAAAGAAATAGTGTCCTTTCATCCAACATCTAATTCCCTGGGACTGCTTCCTCTACCCAGTCATCTTCTGAGCCTTTCTTCATTTCAACACTGGGAACAGGTCTTTTGTGCCCCCTCCATTCTTAAAGGGCCAGTACAACCCATCACATACCCCACCCCTAAGTTATCTTTCCTATCTCACCCCTTTGGCTATCTTGTGGAGCAGCGGTTCTCAACTGGGGGTGCACAAGCAGTTTCAGGGAGTCCACCAAGCGGGGCTTGCATTAGATTTGCTGGGGCTCAGAGCAGAAACCTGAAGCCCGAGCCCTGCCGTGTGGGGCTGAAGCCCATGCAACTTAGCTTTGCGGGGCTCCCTGTGGCGTGGGGCCAAGGACAGCTGCCCTGTTTGCTACCCCCTAATGCCGGCCCTGGCTTTTATATGCAGAAAAACAGTTGTTGTGGTACAGCTGGGCTGTGGAGTTATTTTACGGGAGCGGGGGAGGGGAGAGATGGGACTCAGAAAGAAAAAAGGTTGAGAATCCCTGCTGTGGAGATCTGTATGCCTGTTGCTGCCAGATTGCTGATAGACTATTTTCAGACATGCCCATATTGAGCTCTCAAAATATTGGAGGTCAAATTTGCATTGCATTTACATAACCGTGTAGGCTAATTTGCATGCTTGTGATTATATAATTTGTGCAATCACTGACAGTTTGAAAACCATGCATTCTCTAGTCACCCTTCAAATTTCCTCATCTCTGTATCTACCCACCACCAGCTCTGTGCTGATTTCTGGCCTCATTCTAGCTCTTTTCCACTGTTCTGTGTCCTTTTGCTCCCAACTCTCTACTTTTGTTTTTGCTCCCCAATATTCAGCCCACTGCTTTTTGCCTTCTCTCAGATCTCATGCCCTATGCTTCCCTCCATAGCTCTGTGTCCCTATTTCTATTCCCCTGTTTTTGGTTTCCACCTTATGTTTGTTTTCCAACTTTGCTGGTTATTTCTGGCCTCCCCCCGCATCACTCTGTGTCCTAGTCCCTACTTTCCCAGCTGTTTCTCCTTCCCATTACTGGCTTCTCTCCTCTGGACCCCCTGTACAGGTCTCCTCCATGCTGTATTTGCCCCTCCCCCCCCCCAAGCTCGCTGTCGTGCCATTTCTGCCTTACAGCTTTCTGCATTCCATCTCTCTGCCTTACTCCCATCTGCCATTTTCTTCTCCCAGGCACCACTACAGGCTGGGGACCGACTGGCTAAGCAGCAGATCTGCAGAAAAGGCCCTGGGAATTACAGTGGACGAAAAGCTGGATATGAGTCAGCAGTGTCCCATTGTTGCCAAGAAGGCCAATGGCATATTGGGCTGTATTAGTAGGATCATTGCCAGCAGATCGAGGGAAGTGATTATTCCCCTCTATTCGGCACTGGTGAGGCCACACCTGGAGTACAGCATCCAGTTTTGGTCCCCCCACTACAGAAGGGATGTGGACAAATTGGAGAGATTCCAGCGGAGGGCAACGAAAATGATTAGGGGGCTGGGGCACATGACTTACGAGGAGCAACTGAGGGAACTGGGGTTATTTAGTCTGCAGAAGAGAAGAGAAGAGTGAGAGGGGATTTCATAGCAGCCTTCAACTACCTGAAGGGGGGTTCCAAAGAGGATGGAGCTTGGCTGTTCTCAGTGGTAGCAGATAACAGAACAAGGAGCAATGGTCTCAAGTTGCAGTGGAAGAGGTCTAGGTTGGATATTAGGAAACACTATTTCAGTAGGAGGGTGGTGAAGCACTGGAATGGGTTACCTAGGGAGGTGGTGGAATCTTCATTCTTAGAGGTTTTTAAGGCCTGGCTTGACAAACCCCTGGCTGGGATGATTTAATTGGTGTTGGTCCTGCTTTGAGCAGGGGATTGGACTAGATGACCTCCTGAGGTCTCTTCCAACCCTAATCTTCTATGATTCTATGACTCTCACAGAGGTGGCAGATGCGAGAGTTTGTGGGGCTTTTGAAGAGGCACAAGAACATTATGGGATGCAGATAAAATTATAGGCTTGAGAAAACTGCATCATGGGACATTGAAACCATGTTCCCAGTCACCTCTGCATGACTCGTTTGCCCCCATGAGGCTTTGCAAACCCTTCCCTTTGAAAATGCTGTTATTTCCCTAGGCTAATACTTCTGAATGTCCTGCTGTCATTATCATCGTATGCATTCAGTCCTAAACAGACACAGAGGTTTAAATGTTTTGGCAAGTGTTCCTGAGAGGCTATTGATGTGTGCTCTAGTGTGAGCTGCATTTGCAGTATTCAACACATTTGCATCAAGGAAAGCGTGTTCATGTTTCTTTAGCTCCCACTCCAGATGTCTCTTCAGTTGCTGGATCCTCTTCTGGAACCTTTTTCCTCATCATCAGTAATGATTATGGATTTTCGCCCAGCAATTACTCTACTTTCTTTTAAAAGGATATTTACTTAGGGTATGTCTAACACTGAAATTAAAAATCTGAGGCTGGCCCAGTGCCAGCTGACTCGGGCTCACAGGACTCAGGCTAAGGGGCTGTTTAATAGTGGTGTAAACATTCACGCGTGGGCTTTATCCTGAGCTCTGGGACCTTCCCATCTCTCATGGTCCCAGAGCCTGGGCTCCAGCCTGAGCCTGAACGTCTACACAGCAATTAAACATCTCCTTAGCGTGAGCCCTGTGAGCCCAAATCAGCTGGCACAGGCCAGCTGCGGGTGTCTAATTGCAGTGTAGACATACCCATAGTGTCAATATTCTTTATGTGGGCCAAAAGTGACATTGATACATACTGGTACTCTTTCTACTAATAATGAGAATTTTCCCCACTTATGTTTTCTTCCACCTCCCCCTTGGTTCAAACTTCTGTTTTTGTTGCCTTATTAGGACTAGTGAACTTACTGCATGCTTGGTTGCTTCTATTCCTTCTGTCCTTTTACAAGCCCTTTTGCTGCTGAGGTTAATATCAGTATCATTAAGTCTTCTTTGATAAATGGCAGTGAAATCTCTCAAAGTCTCAGGTTCTCAGTAACTTAAATCCTTTAACCTTTTTAATGTTAGTAACTTTTGGATGGATTTGAACCAGTGACCTAGTAGTGAACATTTCTGTGTCCCATCATGATCATTTGTCTTTCTGATATTATCTTTACCAACTTTGGCCTAGATGGCATTTTCTGTTCCATAGGCCTGTGTGCATGAAGGTTAACTGTTAGGAATACTCTGTTGGCCGCTTTTCTCTTGTAAATGAAACTCACTAGAATCCAGCAATGATTTTTGACACAGCAGTGTCTTCATTCTTTCATTTACTAGCATCTAGAAAATTGATCTTCTCAAGAGCAGAGTACTGACTATGACCTGTTAGAAAACAGGAGATTTAATGTTCTGGGATATGAAATTGAAACCGAAAACCTAACAGCAGAACAAGGTTTGGCACGCCCCTCAGACTGATCCATCAAAAACAATCATGTCTTTTCTAAATCAGCAAAATTGCCAGTGGTGATGACTGAGTGAAATGCTTCCTATGTGAATAATATAAGTAACTCTTATTTAAAGCACTGTGCAGGAGTTGGGGGGGGGAAATGGTTCTTAACTTTTTTTCACTCAGTCTGAAGGGATTGGGGGCTTTTCTTATAATAAAAGAAAGATTAGGGTAAAGGGGGCCATCTGATGGTATAGATTAAATGATTTGTGAATTACTTAAAAAAATTATTCCCTCTCCACCGAAGAAGACATATACTAGTTACTTTGCAATAAGAATTTCTGATATTATGCATCTTGACGAAAGAATAAACATTTCAACTTCATTTTCAAATTATTTTTTCCAATAAGCCTTATTCAGGGAATGGATTTATTTCCTTTCTGGTTATATCTCAAAATAGTGGAAACATCAGAATTATTAATAAAAGAAGCATTAGAACAGGTGAGGTTGAAAACCCCTATAATTTAGGTTTTTTAAGGGCTTGGTTTTAGTTTATTGCTTACAATCTAACAATCTTCATGTGGAATCTAAAACCTTTAATTCCTTCTCTAATGCAGAACTCCCTGAAGATGAACAGCCCAGAAGACTTACAAACTAGAGAAATTATAGAAGAAAAATAGACCATAGCAAATGCCTTCATAAAAGCTCAGTTTTGTCAACAGTTTTGAATGTTTTTAAGATTTCATTTGAAAGGAAAGTTACACCAATGGGCATTAATTATTTTTTGAAGCTTTGTAACTGCCTCAGAGATATTTATAGTGTTACTGAGATCAGCAAGGCGTATGGGTATCAGACAGTTAATCTATCTGGATGATATGTTAATAGTGGCTCGATAACAAAAAATTCTTTCCATTCATTTCAGGATTCTGCAGCATGCTAGTTCTTCTTAAATAGAAGTCTTAATGGCTGGCACTGAATTTGGTCATTTCTAACAAATATGCATTAGGTAATAAGACATCGTATTACCTGGTAAGAAGACAAAGCATGAGATTCATGACACTTTTATTAACCTGGTAGTGATTTGAAACATCTTCCACCCTTCTCTCCTCTCATTTTTATGATTTGCCGAGCCAAACTGGGTGATTGGAGAGTAATTCTGATTTTAATTTTTTCAGAGTTTTCATTAAGCTGTAGGGGGCTTGGGGGATTCAGAAATCTCCACTGACTTCTGGTTTGTTTGTTTTTTAAACCAGGCAATATCTTTTCCAACTGGCTGCAGTGATAAATTATGTAAACTTTTTTTTAACAGACTCAAATACATTAAAAAAAATAAGAACTTAAAGTTTTTCCTGTGGGGCTATGTGCTATGTGTGACAGTAAAAATGAATGGGTTTTGATAACTACTGGTACACAGCAGTGTGCTGTGGGATTTTGTTTTATTTATATTATTAGAAATCTCTCATATAGAGCCGTAAATTTACAGAGTGCTACAAATGTAGAATCATTTTCACCACTGGAGTCTGGCACTCCACTGAACTGAGCCCATTTACAGCAAAGGTAATTTTGGCCCTATATTTTTCATCTGGTCTTATTTCATGTCATTCTCATAAGCTGTAGGCCAGCAAAGCACTTAAGCACATGCTTAAACTTTAAGTACACGAGTAATTCCAGTGAATTCAGTGAGGATACTTGTATACCTAAAATTGAACATATGCTCAAGAGCTTCGCTTGATCAGAGCCATGTTATTTAATTGGCACCAGCCCTTAAAATGTATAAGTGGTCAAAAAATCACACACATTAGTAAAATGTGATAACCAGTATGAGGACTCAGCCATATCACACACCCTAAAAATCAATATGATCAGTGTCTTATTATATATTACTTCAAGCTATCGTCATCTGCTTTGAAGGTTAAAAAAAACCCCAAACACTTCCTATAAATCAATTACCCTCAATAAAAATGATTTACAGTGAACATGAATTAGTATTGAAACCGGTACTCATAGATACATAGGAGTTCATCCATAACAAAATGAAGTCTCTCTCTTTGTTGTAGTTAATTGTTATAAGCTATATGAGCTGTGTGCAGGATGATAAGATAATTTTTAGTTGGCACTTTGAGATAGTTACCACAGAAGAGACATCTCAAATTCATGTCCCATTGGCTGGGAACAGTGAAGCAATAGTCCTTTGAGAGAAGTTGTGTCAGATAAAGGAAAGGGCAACCTCTCCACTGATTCTCTATATTTGGAAGCAGTTATTGGGAGAGAGTACGCTCCCTGGCAACTAGACGTTCACATGGGCACTGCAGGGGGCCGTGCCTGAGGACGGTCAACGTAAACAAAATGTCTCGCGGCCTGCTAGCGGATTACCCTGATGAGCCTTGTGCTGAAGTTGCCGACCCCTGTCTACAACACCTACTTCCAATGAAATAAATAGATGATAAGAAAACAAGCCCCAGAAAAATCCACTGTACATTTTTCTTTTGAGGGGAATGATGCAACAGGAATGAGCCTCCTCATTCTCTTTGGCCAAAATGTTCAAAAGTGAGCATCTACATTCCGATTTATGTACCTAAGTAATTGGCCTAATTTTCAGAGTAACTCCAGTGAGATATGGTGTAAATGAGAGCAGGAAGTGGTCCTGAGAGTGTGGTGGTTTGACTTCCCCGTGAGGAGAAATCAATGGTGCGGGGCTCTGGGTATGTTCTGTGTGTAACTAGCTTTATTTAAACATATACACCAGCCTGGGATCAGAGGCAGTCATTAACAGCACACAGGCAATTCCTTTCTACAGAAATCTTAGCTCACACATGAACGTCTAGTTCCCAGGGAGCGTACTCTCTCACAAAAACTGCATTCAAATATAGAGAATCAGTGGAGAGGTTGCCCTTTCCTTTATCTGACACAACTTCTCTCAAAGGACCACTGCTTAACAACACTAACAACAATATAATAAAACTAAAAATGTGCTCGCACCTTAAGAAAAAGAATTTGCAAGACCATAACAGAGCCATCTGGTGGCTCTTTCCTTCACATTATTACAGAAACAATGGCGCTTTTCACTAAAGTAGTGGTGATAACACTGGTGCCTATAGTCAAATTCCAGTGTTGATAATTATATTTTGCCTACCTAAATTCCTACTGCTAAAACTGGAGAAATTATTCTTCATATCTCCTAAATTACTGCAGCAATTTTGCATATGGAGAAAGGTGGCCTCGTTCCATCACAGAGGTCAATACTTTTAATTGGTAAGTGAAGTGCTTTATGTACATTCTAAGCCTGTATGGCTCAGTGGGAGCAAAAAACTGTAGGTGGTGGCAGAATTTGGCTTGTAGTTTGTAAAGCATTTTGAAATCCCACTTAGTAAAAGTTGTTCTATAAAAGGAAAGTTTTATTCTCTTAACCTTGGCTTTTAGTAATCTGTCTCCATATGCTGGTTGGGGAAAACTGTAACCCAAACATCTTGAGCAGTATAAAAGATTGTGAAGAAGGGGAAACGTCCCTTTCTTAGCACTAAAGAAACTGTTTTCTATTAATGTATTCTATTATTTGTAGGAACAAAGGAATTGCCAAGGTCATTTTTGTCCAACATCCCATCTTTGACAGTGCTAAGCACCAGATGCTTTAGAGGAAAGAAAGAACCCTGGAATAGTCAGACGTGATAATTTGCCCCTCTCATTGGTCTCATCCCGATCTCTAGTAATTAGAGATTGGTGTAACTCCTGAAGCGCAAGGTTTAATGTCCCTTCCAAAAATTTTGTTGTCATTAATTATAACTCTGGATATGCTTGATAACAGGATTTATTTAAAAATGGATCAAGTATTTATATGGCTAAGTTTTGGCCCCTATGACTTCCTAGTAGTGAGTTCCATCTCTACAGAGTCTTTTTCGCCCAGTTCACAACCCCACCAAAGTCATGAGTGAACTCCAGTTCAAGCAGGTTGCTGACAGGATATTTGCTTTTAGAAAATTTCACTTCAGCCATTCTCTATGTGCTGAGGCTACCGGTGAAACTTTTACACATAGCTGGGCTCAACACCAAACAGTTCTTGTCTTAAGTTCTTATGTAGTTCCTTGTAGCCAGGGAAAAGGTAACTATAGGCAATAGTTATGGAACTTATGGAAAGACCATCCATTAAAGAGGATAATCTATTGCAAAGAACAATACCCCACACCTCTGCTTGTGCTGTGAAAGGATGATCATAGTAGTACAAGTGAAACAGAGTTGTAAAGGTTTTACATTGTGAACTAATATAAAACTGTGTCCCTAGAGACTGGGTGTTTGTCTAAATCAGAAAAACAGCAACCAGAAGAAGCAGCCTGGAGAGCTCTAGGAATTCCTAGAGCGCACTAAGCTACATACATTCAGTTTGGAAGGGAAAATTAAGATGATCCTGGCTGGATTTTGCTTGGATCTATCCAGTGGAAACTGGACCCTCATTTTTATGAATGCCAAGAAAAAGGCAATAAGGATCACAGTGAAGTATTTTCAGTGGTGAACAATGACAATAATGATGCCACATTGCACTAAATGTTTAATGAGAACCTGTTTTTGTTTTTTTTAATGAAAACAGTAGACTGGGGAAATCATGTTCAGATAAATCATTAACTTTGTGCAGTAAGAAGCAAAAGTGCAATTTCTTATTTTTAACTACAGCCTGCTAGTAGCTGTGAAATACAGGAAGGAAAAGCAAACTTGGATACTGCTTTGAGGATACAAGCCCACTAGGTTCGTAAAGACTAGTGTGCCAGTCTTCAAAGGGATCTACTAGCATTCACACTTACCTCTGCCTGGAGTTCCATTGACAGCAATGCAAAGGGCCTGCCCTTGTGCATCCCTTTGAAGGATCAGCTCTCTGAAGAGGCAGTGTAGTCCACTAGATTGGGCAGTAGTGTGGGACTTGAAAGATCTGGGATCTATTCCTCACTCCTGCTGTGACCTTGAGCAAAACATTTCCCCTCTCACCCTTTGAATTGCCTATTTAGAATGTAAGATTTCTTAGGCATGGACTCTCTTTCTAGGGGCTTACGAATGCCTAGCACAATGGGGCTCTGATCTCTTTTGGGAGCTTTAGGCTCCACTCTAGCACAAACAGAGCTGAATTTCCAAAGAGGGAGAGAAAAAGCCAGTACACATAATACCTCTAGTTCTAGTTGGGACTATTGTATATCTTGACCATGCTGTGCCAGGGAGCTTACCTACTTAGGACCTGACCCAAGGCTCTTGGAGTTAACAGGAGTTTTTCTGTGTATGTCAATGAGCTTTGGATCTGGCATCTTAGAAAGATGGCTCAGAATAAAAATGCGATTGAAAACTCCAGAGTGCTCTTGAGTCATAGCAGGCATGCATAGTTTGGGGGATCTTGTCCTTCAGTTTAAGGAGAAGTAATTCTCTGAATAACTGCCATGGGAATGTATCTCCTGGCTTGTAAAATGACTTGGGTGAATTAGCATGTCTGAAAGCAAGGAAACTTAACTAGTATTCAGCAACGCATCTGATGAATAGTCCATATGTCCAGAGAAATAGGTAATTTATAGTATCACATTTTCTTTTGATCTGTCACTTGCTCTTTCTTGTCAGAGTTATATGGCTTCAGAATGCACAAGGGAAGTCAGCAAAGTCTTTTTATTTTTAATTAGAATGTGCTAAATGGTAATAAAGTAATGTGAATACAGTGGAGACCTCTTAAATCCATAACAGTAAATCTATTGCTGCAACAGGTCCGTCCTTTGATATTCATTTAAGAGGGTTTCACCTGAAGTGTAGCAGTGACATAAACTGGTGCTAGGAGAGTCGTGTATTTAAATAATTGAATAAAGCATCTGTTGTGAATTGTGATATGGCTTGTAATTTAATTGATGGAGGTTTGTTTTGTCCTGAGCCACATAAAATGCTTAGGTAAATGGCTTGATTAGCCAGTACTTTTAAAAAAAATATATGCACTCATCTAATATTATATTGTTCACATGCTGTTGGTCTTTATATAAGAGGCTTTTTAAAAAAATTTGCTCTTGCAAAATTACATTTTGCTCATTTGACGAACAATTTCTACTATTGTGGGAAGGGGAGGAATGTGAAGAATATATGTAATTCCATTTGTGTGTGTGCTGGGGAGGTGAATAAAGTTAATGCAAAATAATATTGCACAGCCCTAGGTGCTGCTGCATAGTAAAAGATATTATTGTTTAGGAGGCTAAAAGAGTTCTATGGTTCAGAGCATCAGAAAATGTATCTGTCACACACAGCGACTTGATAGACTGTCCCCTTCTGGATACTACAGAATGCTGTGTTGGATCTCACTGGGCCCTGTGAGCTTTAAGATTCCCTGGGTCTGAGTAGGCTGCAGCATTGTCTCTTTCTCGGCCTTCCTGGCACAATTCTTGGGCACAGGTGCTCGGTCTGTTACCCTTTCATGGAAATGGGACTATGCAGTCCAACTGCTCTAGCTCCTCCAAGACTAGTGGTGACCCCTCAGGCTTCCTAGTAGCTTATGCACATCTAGAACTCTAATATGTGGGTGCTCTGGGTTAACAGTTTAACTTTGCAGTGAAGCCAGCAGACACACAGACAGTTTGCATAGTATTCTAAAACAAAATACTCTTTAATTAGATAGTGTGAGATAAACACATCTAGACAAAATGATAGAGACACTGTACACATTTCCTTGCCCACCACTCTGGAGCATTCTTTGGGCATAGGACAGCGTTCTCTGGGGTGTCCAGGATCCTTTCTCCTCCAATTCATGCCTTCGTCCATAAATCATACAGTCTCTCTCTCTCTCTGCTCCACATCAGCTTGTTTCCTTTGACCTTGGCTGGTTCCACAGTTAAAACAGGGTCCTGCCCCCCACCCACAAACACTCCCCTGCCCCCCTCCCCCCCACACACTATAAAAGTATGCCCCTCTGTCTTGCCCAAAGTTTCCTTTCCCTGCTCTTGGGTTTATATGTCCCATCGCCACTTGGTTCCTTTTTTCTGCTATTGGATTTTTTACTTTCCACTCCTTGTAGAGAAGTTAGAGAAATTAGTTCTCCTAGCTTCAGCCAGTCCATTGTCCCAAGATGTTTCCACCTGTATAGGTGACCATTAAGTTCTAATGACCCACCACTATATCTGGTGAGAGGGGGAAATGCTACAGCCTTGACAATAGATGGCTGACTCCACATTCACTGAGGCATTCCATGATACAGTGATTTCATATGAACTGGAGTTAATAGATCATATGGCCAGGAGGACCCCTGTGATCACCTTCAGCTTAACAGAGACACAGGACTTCCCTAGGGCACATCTTTCAGAAAAATGTCCAATCTTGATTTTAAAATTGCCTGTGATGGAGAATCCATCATAATTCTTGGTCTATTGTTGCAATGGTTAATTACCTTCACTGTTAAAAAATTGCACCTTATATCCAGTCTGAATTTGTTTAGCTTCAATTTCCAGCTACTGGATCTTATTATGTCTTTGTCTGCTAGACTGAAGAGCCCATTACCACATGTTTGTTCCCCGTGTAGGTACTTATAGACTGATCAAGTCACCTTGACCTTCTCTTTAAAACTGAATAGATTGAGCTCCTTAAGTCTATCACTATAAGGCATGTTTTCTAATCCTTTAATCACTCACCCCTCTTCTCTGAATCCTCTCCAATTTATCAACATCCTTCTTGAATTTTATGCACCTGAACTAGACACAATATTCCAGTATTGGTCACACCAGGGTCAAATACATAGGTAAAAGAACCTCCCTACTCATACCAGAGATTCCAGTTCATATAACCCAGGGTCACATTAGCCCATTTGGCCACAGCATTGCACTGGATGCTCATGTTCAGCTAATTATCCCTCATGACGCCAAAGTCTTATTCAGTCACTGCTTCCCATGGTCGAGTCCACCATTCTGTAAGTAAGAACCTACATTCTTTGTTCATAGATGCATAACTTTACATTTGGCCTCACTAAAACACATACCATTTGCTTGTGCCCAGTTTACCAATCAATCCCGCTTACTCAGTGACCTGCCCCCTTCATTATTTACCACCTCCCCAATCTTTGCATCATCTGCAAACTCAGTGATGATTTTCTGTTTTTTTTTTCCAGGTCATTGATAAAAATGTTAATGAGTGTAAGTCCAAGAATCAGTTGTTGATTTGTGGACAGATTCCCCAAATTGTCACAGTACCAACAAGTTATTTGATGGTTTTTAGTTGAGGGTAACTCAGTAGTATGAACAAATCTCCATGATAGTTTTCTGTCTTTTCCTCTATAATTGACTCACTTCTGCTTGGGGAAAAGGCAATTCTGGACATAATTATAGCCTCAGTCCAGCTGTAAAAAACCTTCGTGGTTCTATGTATGCGGTTTCCCTGTGCTGTATTAAAGCATGTTGAGTGCCGCTCTAATTTGTTTCAACCTTCTACCACCACAAGAGGCTGAAAAAAAGCAGCCTAAGGTCAATGTGGTATACAGCTGTCAGGACTTTGCCTTTTTTTGCTAACCATTTCCCTGGCAACAGGGAAGGTGTGTGGTGTTTGTGTCCTTGCATCAGCTCTATGTCATCTTTACCCCAGGGCAGTGGTTTTCAACCTTTTTTCGTTTGCAGACTCCTAAAAAAATCTCAAATGGCAATGCAGACCCCTTTGGAAATCTTAGACACAGTCTGCGGACCCCTGAGGAGTTCTCAGACCAAAGGTTGAAAAACACTGCCCTGGATTTATCTTCCCAGGGTGGATTGTGCCAGGTTTGTAGCCATAACACTCCCACAGTGTAGCACAAAGCAATGACTCCATGCCCTTTGTACTTAATAAGTCTATGGATTGTTCAGATGTTTGTTTGCCTGTGCTATGGAGGCTCCTTTTTAGGATAAGTAAAAAGAGCTCTCAAATCATGGGTGGGGGTGAATCAGAGGCTAGGGCAGGGGGGAGCCTTTAGGGAGGGTGAAGAGGCATGAGCAGTGGGGACCTCGGGGGAGGGGGCAAAGAGGCACAAGTGGCAGATGAGGGGGCCTCAGGGGAGCAGACAAAGAGGCGCAAGCAGCGGGCATGAAGGGCCTCGGGAAAGGGGGGCCAAGCGGGAGCAGGACCTGGGGTGGAATGGGGTGGAGCATGGGCAGGGCCTCAGGGGAGGAGGCCAAGTGGGGGTTGGCCTCAGGGCAGAGCAGGGTGCTCCCCCCCCCCAATTTTATAGTGCTTCCGGCATTCATGCCCAGCCTCCCCAAATGCAGGAGTCATGTACTGCCTGTGTCCCAGATTGACCACCCCATTTGAGACAAGGGCGATCCTCCTTGTGCAGCAGTCTCTTCATTCTTTGATCTTGTGTTCTGAGCATAGAATGCAGAGCCAGAAACATCTGTGTTTTAATGCCAGTTTTGAAACAGACTCCCTTGATGGTCTTTGCAAAGTCAGTTATTACCCTTTCATCTTGAGTTTTCCCTCACTTTTAAACCAACACAGATCTTGATCTTGTCACTGAGAGGATTATTAGTTAATATTTTAAAGCATTTTTTAAAAGAAAGACACAATTATTACTGTGCTGTGTCTATAAAAGTTCATTGGGATTTATAGGTAGTGTTTTGTCCGGTGAGGGGAGGGGGGAGATACTATGTACTTACATTTATGGTGCCACTAGGTATTTTACCATTAATCTTAAATCATAGTTACAGTTCTTCAAAGTTTGTCCCTGCCTTCTGTTACTTAAATCTGACAGGCTGAAGGGGCCTTTATAATGACAATAGTGGTAGTTCTTGGATTGTGTTTCCCAGAAGGTTAGACATCTAATTCTGGGTTAGCTCTTTGATAATATATCCAAGGGACTCCAGTGCTTCATTAAAGGTGACCCGAAGGGCTGAGTGGTAGCAGGCTGCCTGTTATTTTTCTTGTAATAGCTGTTCTTTTGGATTTTGTACGGCTGCTCTACTGCTGTTGTTCTGGAGTAAAGTGGCTTGCCCAAGGATGCATGAAGGGTGAATCAGTGGAATGTGGCCCATAGTATTTTTTTTTAAGTGTCAATGAAAGCCATAGTTTCAAATGACATTACTTTGTTTCATTTTTTATGTCTATGTCAGTTTGTTTTATTTATTTGTTCTGTTTTGATCTCAGACTGCCATAAGCTCAGCGAGTATATGATAGGAATTATAAAACTCCATCCCATTGTCAAGCACAGTGATATGCTAAAACGCTGCTTATGTCACCAGTTCCTGTAGTAAGGACGTGACATTGTCCTGAGACTACCAGACAGCATAAAAATGGGCATGAATTCTTTGATCCAGACAGTGGTATTAAATCACTGATTCCACTGAGTGGGCACAAACCAGGGCTGCTTTGCAGTAGGACTCCCCAGAGGGTTACAAGATGGCTCAGCCAGAACTCCTCTGAAAGAGTGCAGAGTGAATCATGCTCTTCCTCCCAAAACTAGACCAGCTGATTGGCATGAAAGGGAGTTGGGGCTGTGACCACAGATGCTGACTTTGTGATTTCCCTCGGGAGTGCTTGACCCCCACTCCGCCCCAGGCCCTGCCCCCACTCCACCCCTTCCCCCAACCCCCCACTCCTACCCCACCTCTTCAGGCCCTGTTCCACCTCTTCCCCTGATCACGCCCTGCTCCCGCTCCTCCTCCTCCCTCCCCCAGCACCTCCTGCACGCCGCTGAACAGCTGATCACCAGCAGGTGGGAGATACTAGGCGGGGGGGGAGGGGGGAGCTGATTGGGGCAGGCTGGTGTGCAGGAGGCGGGGGGGGAGAGGGAGGAGCTGATCGGTGGGGCTGCCGGTGGGTGCTGAGCACCCACTATTTTTGTTCCATGAGTGCTCCAGCTCCCATATTCCCCACTGGTGGTGCTAGACTAGCACAGTGCCAGAGGCACATGTGGGAGGGAACGCTCGTTGTACATACTTCAAGGCACATTGTTCACACTTATAGGCCAAGCCATCATCACCCTTTGTGGGTTGTTTCTACACTATCGCTGAATGCTTCCAACAATTAATCATTTCTATTTTACCATTATTTTACACCATTGAAGACTTCAATGAAAACTATCATATTGATTGTTTAAAATTTCACTTAGCTTATGGGTGTTGTCACATCAATTTTCAATATGACGTAGTTCAGTAAAATGAGAAGTCAGCCTCTGAAAATCAGTGCTTTATATTTAGCACCAGAAGAGTCCACACTATAAAGACAATCAAGGTTACAATTGCCTTAAATTAAGCAAATTTAAAAAAAAGAAGGTTTTACCAAAATTCATGTTAAGTTTACATAAATCCCAAAGCAGGGGTTTATTTTCTGCTCCAATTTCAAAATGTACAAGGTTTATCTGGAAATACAAACCAGGCTACCTCAGTTAAATGACTGCCACTAGCACCATAATTTCTTCTACATACTTTTTTAAAGCAAAGAGATGAACACTGTAAGTAGTTTAATACAAAATGTATCTGTTGTACAATAAATTTAGGCTTGATCCCAACCTTGGAATTTTATTTATTTAGGTGCAGAACAGTTTAAGACCATGAGATTGGGAAGGGGAAAATTTAATGTTTTATAAACTGCTGCTGTTAAAAGCCAAATAAGTGTCTTTAAAAGCCGGCATCAAAGAGCCCAAAACAGCCGTAGATGCAGTCCACATCTTTGCTTAACCATTAGCTACAATTATTCTATTCTTTGTGTGACTTCATTAGTCTTCTTTAAAAAGTTGTATTGAATCTTTAGGCAATTAGAATGAATAACTATCCACGTTCTGTACAGCAAGAATGTTAAAAGTGTCTATTCTAATTTATGGGCTGTTAAAATATCAGATTTTCAATCCAAAGTGTTAACAGTTCAATTTGAAATTTGCTACACTTGTTGCCATTAAATAGGTCACAGTGCTATCTTAGATACTGCAGTATTTCCCTACATTTAGAAGAGACATTAAATTGTAGTATCTGGGAAGGTGTTGTGTGGTAACTGTGGGAAAGTGTTGAGTTTTTAATTACACCCCTGTATAATGATACGTTTTAAAATGTATTTGATGTGGAACTTTTTGTAGCATTTAAAATGTGCACCCTTCTGCTGGAGCACTGTAATTTGCAGATACCAAACACTTTCTATTACTTTTGCTTGAACAGTTACCTGAGCAATATTTTAAATATTAATATTTTAGATGTTTAAAATGATACCATTCAACTATATTCTAATTACAATACACATTTCTGAATACAGAATGGAATTTATGTAAATAGATGTGATAGATTTAAAACATAGATGTATAGGAATGCATACCACAATGTAGTGCAACCACATTGGTTTATAATACTTGTTTAGCATAGTTTACAAATAACATGCCATACAGAAAAAGAGAAAGATATCCTGACTGCTACAATGTAATACAGTACTAGAGTTAAGCCCTATATAACAGCCAACTATCATTCATTATTTGATTTTCAAACTACGCCTAAACTGTACCTCTCAAACCCAATTCTTTAAAAACAACTTAGCCTCATGAACCACATTCATTGCCATTTTTGTTCTCTGAGCACACATGTATAAATTACCTAATTCCAGAAACATAATATGTTCCTAGAATGGATTGTTAGAGGAAGGATGAACTTGTGACTAAGGTACAGGTCTGAGAGACAGGAAATTTGGATTCTGCTACTAAATTTGCTCCAAAGCTCCAGTGTGATTTTCAGCAGGTCACTTTATTTGCCTGTCTCCCCATTTCTGTAAAATGAGCAACACCTCTCTTCCCTCTCCTGTGTCATCCACCTCTCTACCTTGTCAGGCAGCTGGAGATTGCTGCTATTAGCAGTTGCCACAATGCTCCTTCTGGGCCCTCCCCTGTTCCAAGAAGGCTCTACTCCTCTCTTGACTCAATGTCCTTCCCAGTACAGGCTACCCTGGGGGCACCGTATTCAACCTCTGGGCTCTCTCATGAAGTTCAACATGCAGAATGCCTTTTTGAAATGCCATCTTTTCACACATTAACTCACACCCAAATACTGCGAGTTTTTCACTGTCTATATTCTATTCTTCTTATTCAAGAGAAGTAGAGCCACTTTTTTGTGCTAGTTCAGGAGAATGGTTGGTACTTATTATACTAATTGTGCTTACTAGGGTAGTTCCTAAAAGCCAACCAAGAATGGGGCCTCATTGTGCTAGGCACTGTACAAACACAGAAGATGGCCTCTGCCTCGAAAAGCTTACAAATGAAATAGCCCAGAAAGACATAGGGTAGGAAAGGGGATATAACACACAAGCAGAGCGAACAATATAATGGCAGCAAACGTTAGTTTCATGATTTTGGTGGTGGGGATAAGCTAAATGGAAAAGAAAAGTGAAGGAAGAAGCGTTTTAACCATTAGATGTTTTATAGGATATTCTGATATGGGTCTCCTTCAATCTCTCCAATGGAAGATGTTCAACTTTAATTAAATATTAATTGGGCCAGAGAAAGAATGACTCTATAACCTAGTGGCTAGGGTACTCATCCGAGAGGTGACAGATCCCTGTTCAAATCCTCATTGGGCAGAGTGAGTGGTCTAAGCACTAGGTTAAGTGTTATAAGGGAGATTCTCCTTTCTTTCCTCCTCCGCCCCCATTTGTGTAGATTGAGTTGGTCTCTGAACAGACCTACTGGATGGGGCCCCACATGCAGGTTAGGTGGAGGAGTGGCTGATTGCTAGCAGGGATATGTGCCTTCCTGTAACCCAGGTTTAGGCACCTGAGATGGGCAGGACTTAAGAAACACCCCTCTCATTGGCATCTCACAACTGGCTAGCTTAGGTGTCTCCCTGCCTAGTGTAATGGCTTTGTGGATAGCATTCTAGGGTACCTATCTTCCCTGATTCATTGTACAGGGAGCATAGGTACCTAATTCGAGTTTTGGGGATTGCAGTGCTGTTCCTGTGATTTTCTAGGCACAAAAAAGTTAGGCATTGCAATGCTCAAGTCTCTTTGTGGATCCAGGCCCTAGCCTCTAGTTGCTAACTAACCCAGATACCTCAGTCATGAGTGCTGTGTAAGTATCTAAATAGATTAGAATAGCTATGCGGACACTTTGATGCTTACAAAACAGAGTGTTTTAAATAAATAAAAACAAAACATATTAGCAATCTCCATATAAAAAGATAATTTAGCTGTGTGTACCTGAATTACTTATCTCTCCCCTCAAAATACTCAGTTTCAGCTGGCTATCTAAGGAGCAAGGCTCTGAATTGTCACTGCTGGCTCAGTACATTGGTTAATATCTTCATTATGTCATCCAACATGGTGATGTCATTTTATGAAAGTACCAACATGCAGGCAGAGAACACAGGAAAAGCAACAACACAGAACAAGGCAGGATCATGCTTTTCACAAAACAGCTTGTGCCATCAAATCACCAGACTTACCAGATGACCTGGAGATAGGCAAATACTTCAGTGATGGCAGCCACACAAAGCTGATTGGCCCATTGCACTCTTCTCTAACAAACATGTCTTTTCAATCCCAGCTGTGGTAATAGAGTGATCGCAGCATGAGAACAACTCATTATAATTGTGTGAGACATCCAGATATATACCTCTGCCTCCCTGACAAATGTCTCCAACATGACCTGTTAGATTCTGCAATGATCAAGTGGCTATTAGCGATTAAACCGTGTTAACCTTTTCAAAAATTAGAAGAGCATGAGTGTAAGTGGAGGTACAACGGCACTGAACACTAGAGCACATGGGTGAAAGATCATCCTACTGAGACATTGGTAATGGAGGTATTATTTATTTACTATGTCTAAAGTGTATGTGAAAGATGGAGTCCCTGTCTGGAATGCCTCCTCCTTTCTGTGTGATTGCTTCAAATAAGGTACA
The DNA here is from genome assembly GCF_013100865.1 of Trachemys scripta elegans. Classification (NCBI taxonomy): domain Eukaryota; kingdom Metazoa; phylum Chordata; order Testudines; family Emydidae; genus Trachemys; species Trachemys scripta. The sequence goes on along the minus strand of NC_048308.1, from coordinate 19,098,949 downwards.
AAAAATGGGAGAGAGGAAAAAAAAATCTATCAATATGCTGCAAAATATAAGGCAAGTTCCTAACAATGTAGTCTAATAGATGTAACACAGGACTAGAGGTCAGTTCAACCCTACTTCTTCCAGTTTTGGTTATAATCTGGGCAGGGCCGCCCAGAGGATTCAGGGGGTCTGGAGACCAGCGCTTCAGCGGCGGGTCCCGGGGCAAAAGGACCCCCTGCCACGGGTCTTCAGGGCACTTTGGCAGCGGGTCCTGGAGCGGAAGGACCCCCCGCTGCCGAAGACCTGGAGCGGAAGAAGCTCCAGGTGGCCGGGCCCCACAAGAGTTTTCCGGGGCCCCTGGAGCGAGTGAAGGACCCCACTCCAGGCTCCCCAAAAAACTCTTGTGGGGGCCCCTGCAGGGCCCGGGGCCTGGGGCAAATTCCCCACTTGTCCCCCCCCCCCCTTTTGGGCAGCCCTGAATCTGGGCCCAAATCCATAGTGACCAAGCAATTGTATCGGAATAAATCATCCTCCATAATTTGGGACATTCAGATTTGTGGTTCATTTTTGGGTCCATTCATCAGAGACTAGATACAATATTTAATATAGTTCTTCACTGAACAATATATGTAAAGATATAAGAACATAATAACATAAGAATGGCCATACTGGGTCAGATCAAAGGTCTATCAAGCCCAGTATCCTGTCCTCTGACGGTGGCCAATGGCAGGTGCCCCAAAGGGAATGAACAGACAGGTTATCATCAAGTGATCCATGCCCTGTCACCCAATCCCAGCTTCTGGCAAACAGAGGCTAGGGATACCATTCCTGCCCATCCTGGCTAATAGCCATTTATGGACCTATCTTCCATGAATCTATCTAGCTCTCTTTTGAACCCCTTTATCATATTGGTCTTCACACCTTCTAAAAAGGAGTTCCAGAGATTTACAGTGCGTTGCGTGAAAAAATACTTTCTTGTGTTTGTTTTAAACCAGCTGCCTATTTATTTCATGTGGTGGCCCCTTGTTCTTGTATTATGAGAAGAGTAAATAACACTTCCTTATTTACTTTCTCAATACCACTCATGATTTTATAGACCTCTATCATATCCCCCCTTAGTCGCCTCTTTTCCAAGCTGAAAAGTCCCAGTCTTATTAATCTCTCCTCATACGGAAGCTGTTCTATACCCCTGATCATTTTTGTTGCCCTTTTCTGAACCTTTTCCAATTACAATATATCTTTTTTGAGATGGGGTGACCACATCTGCATGCAGTATTCAAGGTGTGGGCATACCATGGATTTATATAGAGGCAATATGATATTTTCTGTCTTATTATCTATCCCCTTCTTGATGATTCCCAACATTCTGTTCGCTTTTTTGACTGCCGCTGCACATTGAGTGGATGTTTTCAGAGAACTATCCACAATGACTCCAAGATCTCTTTCTTGAGCGGTAACAGCTAATTTAGACCGCATCATTGTATATCTATAGTTAGGATTATGTTTTCAATGTTTTGCAGAAAAATATAGCAGAAAATGTTCTCACAAGTTGACAAGCAGGGGTATAGGATATTATTCAGAAATTTATTGGTAAAGAACAAATCAGAACCACTTAAACTGTGATACAAGAGGGCTCTTTGTTTACTGATAAAAATAATCTGTAGGATACAAGTGATAAATAGGCAATAAATCCAAATTGTATATAAAACAATGACAGAGTCCAACAATATTCACTACACTTTACCTAGTCTACAATAAAAACATCCTCAGGACTGCTTGCCTGCTGTGACTGTCTGAGCGCCCAGGTAGGAAATTAGAGTTAGGATTTTAGTAAATGTATTATATTTTACACCTTGAGCTCTGCATCCCTTGGTGGTGAAGGGAAATCTTGGGAACAGAAGCTGGCTGATTCCTGCATGAAGAGAATCCCTGTCTACAGCTGCTGAAGAGTCCAGAACCATCTCTGAACCAAAGGATCATTCTCAGTGCTCCATCTTTTGGATAGATGGTCAGGGAAAGTGTTTGGGAGACGCCCTCCCTCCCCCATTCCCTGAACTGTGTCCTCGAGTCAGGGGGTAAAGGTCTAGGGATTTTATTACCTGCTGCCAATTAAACCAGTGGAGAGGCTTACCATCTTATCCCACGTGAGAGTCTTTTTGTGCTGTATTGAACCTAGTCAGCCAAGTTACTTTGCTAATTCAGAAGATATCATTGTCACAGATCATCAAGGGGCCCCTACAACACATGCGTACCAATGGGACACTAAATTTTACTCTTGCTCTATCAGGTCACATGACTGAGAAATTCAGGGTGGGCACCGGTGACTCTGAGAGTAGTGTTTTATCCTGTCATGTTACATTTACTTTGTTTAATATAATTACTCTGTAGAATATCTATTGTGTGTTTATATTATTTCTTGGGTATCTCAACTATCTGGCAAGTAAGTGGGGGGTTACCCTTTGGGTAGAATTTTCCCTCAGAGCTGCCCTGGTGACCCTGCCAGGAAGTAGCAAGGGGGTGGGAACACCACCAATAAATTCATATGGGAAGAATTTAAGGAAATTACACACTGCTGGGCTGGAGGTGGGATCCAGATGAACCCAGGCCTGTCCATCAAAATCTGTAAGGAGGTAAAGGAGGCTCTAACAGAGGTAACTATGTGGATGGGGTGCAATATAAAATTGAAGATACAGAATATTTGCAAAGTCTGATTTCCATTAAAGGTGCATCTGTCACATTACTCAATATCTGTAAGTAATTCATGATCTTCCCACAATAATTGGCAAAAGAACCATCTAAATCAGGGGTCGGCAATGTTCAGCACGCGGCTCGCCAGGGTAAGCACCCTGGCGGGCCGGGCCAGTTTATTTACCTGCTGATGCGGCAGGTTCGGTTGATCACGGCCCCCACTGGCCACGGTTCGCCATCCTGGGCCAATGGGGGCAGTGAGAAGCCACGGCCAGCACATCGCTTGCCAGCGCCGCTTCTCGCCGCGCCTGTTGGCCCAGGACGGCGAACTGCGGCCAGTGGGGGCCGCGATCAGCCGAACCTGCCGCGTCAGCATGTAAATAAACTGGCCCGGCCCACCAGGGTGCTTACCCTGGCGAGCTGCATGCCGAACGTTGCCGACACCTGATCTAAATGATTGTGTCCTAATTAACACTTTTTCCCCTCAAGTCAGATTTGTGTGTGTTAGGAATCATCCTACTAAAAAACTGCAGGGATCTGTAGTTTACCCATGAAGAAATTGAAATAGGGAAAACAGAAACCAAGAAAATCCAGAGAGAGGGAGAGAGAAAGAGAGAAGCAGCACAGAAGAAGACTAGAAACAAGCCAGTCTAGAAACTGTGATTGCTCTTCTCTCACTATTACTAAAATATCTTCCATAAAGACTCAGATTTTGTGAGAGAAAGGAGGGGGCTCAGTCGATTCAGAGATAAAAGACCAGTTTCTCACTTCACATGGGAGTGCAGATGCATGCACTTCCTGGGTCAGCAAAACAAAAGTGTTCTTCCCCCTCCAACACCCAGTCGTCCTCCTCTGTGCCCGATAAAGGGAGCTGCTCAAATGTCTGGGCTGGAAAATAGCACAACAACAACAACTACTACTACTACCCAATCCACATGGAGACTCCAGAGACTGGCTGGAACCTGATGCCTGGGAACCCTACAATGGGGGGTGTGTGAGCCAATATCAAGAATCAGCAGCCAGTGAAGGAAAAATAACAGCCCCCACAACACACGTCACATGCCTTAAGGATTGCTTTATTTGCAGACATATCTTTCAAGCCCAAATCAACTGAAACTACCAGGCAATAGCCACCCAAGACCTTTCCAGCTATAGGCAGCTGGGCAGACAAAAACCACAGTAAAAACGAGGAGTCCTTGTGGCACCTTAGAGACTAACAAATTTATTTGGGCATAAGCTTTAATGGGCTAGAACCAACTTCTAGCCCACAAAAGCTTATGTCCAAATACATGTGTTAGTTTCTAAGGTGCCACAAGGCCTCCTCATTGTTTTTGCTGATACAGACTAACACGGCTACCAGTTTGAAACCAAAAACCACAGTGTTTCCCTGTGACAGCCCTCTTTACCACCCCAGCTTCCCTTCACCTTTTATTACCCTGCCCAGCTCAGCCATGAACCCAGTAATCTGTTACATGCCAGAGCACCTTTATCCCTGGTCACAGGGTGATTTACACTGAACAGAGACCTCTCATATCAGTATGTGTGTTCTGGGGCCAGAATTTTCCTCCAATTATGTATTTTATATATTCCCTTCAGATACTTCAGTCAAGTTCCCAGAAGTTTAGGAAAATATTTGGCCATGAAAAGAAGGGTGAGAAGGAGATGGTAACTTATCCCCAAAGAAATCTCTTTTCTTTTCATAATGACAAGACCATAACATAAATGAGGATGTTTACTAATTCACCTTGTCCCCCCTACCCACCGCATCTGTCTAGCTGGGCTAGTCATGGGTTATAAGTATTGAACAACTCCTAGAAATGCTATCAAATGGGAAGGCCAGTTTTGTGGGATGAGGGATCTGAATATTATCAGCATCACTACACTGCTAAAAAGAACTGCTAGTATATCACTCTATGGCACCCTATATAGCTCCACCAACAAGACTTGGTGTAGTGGTGGGCAGAAGCAGGTGTAATAGCTAGGAATATCCAACCCACTGTCTTTACCAAAGCAGTTCAAGCAGGATAGATCAGCTAAAGGTGGAAATATCTCAGGCATAACACTTCTCCTGAACTGAGACATAAATTTAGTACCATAATATTTATACGTAAATTACAAATAAGAGGACAATACTAAAACTATCAGCTAGAAAATTACTTTAGTATTGTAACATATTATTTTCCTCAAGCATAAAGTCAGATATATTAAGAAAAAAAATCTATAAATCACCTAGGTAATAAAGAGTGGAATTTAAAAAAATCGGGAAAAATTAGATTATGCTTATAGTTGTCATCAAAATATAAAGGGGAACATTAGTCTTCTAGAATTTAATTTTGTTAATTTACTGCTTTAAAATGCAAGTTGATACTCCATAATTTTAATCACAGAGCAAATAAGTACTTTTTTATCTGAGGGTCCCGCCAGGTAATTGACAGGAATAATGAAATGACATTGACCTTTTTAAGTACCTTTGAAAAAAAGATAGAAACAAATAATCAGTTTACAATTGCTGTTTCTGGAGCTGTGCCTAATTCAAAAGGTAGGTAGCAGTGTGGAACAGAACACAGCTAGGGTTCCTGGAGAGATGTGTCTGAATAAGGACTGAAGAAATGGAATTTTACTTTGTGATGCTGTATGATTGAAATATGACCATGTATATAATTGTTGCTACCATTGTTATATAATTGCCACAAATCTCACACGAAGTATATCACGTAAGGGGTCAATAGAAAAGGTAAGATTTGCTAAGTAGGTTTATATCCATGTGTCGTCACTGTATCTGAAGTTATGAATATTGGCTATATAGATCTATATCCCAAATGTGTTTGTTCCCAGGGTATCACCCACCAGATAAAGATCTACTTTGACAGCTTTGTGTTGATAGCCCATCAAAGGCAATTGACTCTTACAATGGACCATAGAAGAAACTCATTCCACCCAGATGGCTCTTCCTGCAGATGCCAATGACTTGCCCCTGTGAGTCAGCAAGCCATGTAAGTGCTGGAATGCCTAAGGAGACTGCATTTTTGATTTCTTGTTAACCAGTGTGGTGAGACAGAAGTTTACTTTTGTTACTAGCTTGGTATATCTAATAATAGAATAACCATCAGTCTGGGTGACTCTGCCCTATTTCTCAGCACTTTATCCTGAATCCAGTATTCTCAACTGTGACCCACTGAGGCATGGCGACATACTGGTTACCTGACGGTGCGATACATCCGAAGGTGATCCTGAATATATTCCAGCTCCTGAAGATGAAGACTGGGGGATTTCATATCCAAGCAAGTTTTGTGATTTTTGGTGATATGAGGTTCATTTTAACTTGTTGAAACCACATCTCCCTCTTCCCCAGTCCTCTGGGACTTAACTCTTGTTAACACTTGATTGGCAATAAACTTGCTAAGTCTTCAGGAACATCAGCATGTGACCTGGTGGAACTCTTCTAAGCCCACTGAGAAGGAAGGAGATGCAGAGGTGAGTTCCATTGCCCCAGCTGGGGTCAAAAAGTGTGGCACAGTACAGCTGGGAGTGGGAGAGTGTGAGCAGAGGGCCAGAGCTCCCTCAGTCTCCTATTGTAGGTATGGGGAGGTGGCGGGCTGTGAGGGTGCTGTAATAAGCTGGGGTTGGGGGTTTGAGAAAAGTCTCTATAAAGGCCAGTGGAGTACATGACCTGGAGAAAAAATACAGAATTACTATACCTCAGGTGCTCAGATATAGTAGTGGTGGAATCCACATATATTGCTAGGAAACGCATTGTTCTCTCTGATCTGCATTTTATTAATTTGCTGTCCTTTTCTCAACCTGAATTCTAAATAGCTTGTACCAAAACAAGATAGGCAGAAAGTAACCTGGCTGCACTAAGGACTTGTGAACACAGGGAGTTATTTAGGAATTCTAAATTTTAAATCCATTTTAAATTCACACCTTACTTTATTCTGAATTACTTTTCATGCATAGGCAAGCCGTAAACAGCCATCACTGATGGGATGTTGTTTCTGGGAAGTTCTGCCTTGGAAGATTTGTCAAGAAAGAATGGCTCACACTGTTCTGACAAGTTCAAAATAAAGGCAGGTTCTACCAAAAATGTCTTTCTGCCAAGACACTAAAGCGTATTTGACCAGCTAGTGGAGTTCCCATCTAGGGCCTGTAGTCATTGTACCTATGTTGATGTTCAATACCATGATACTTAATTGTATACTCTTGTTGTCTAAAGACAAAGGTGAGATAGAGAAAAGCCACCATATACTTTAGCTCCTAGAAGCTGTGGTACATTTGTCTCAGCTGGAAGTTCCTCTTTGTATATCTTACACAGAACATATGGGGCAACTGGACATTGTAATCCCAACATGTTTCTAATTATTATTAAAACAGAACCTTTAATTTCATTTCTGACGTTGGAATTGTGTTGCTAGTTATTAGACAAAATGGAAAGATAATTTGATTTTGGTTAAAATTGATTTTGTATATATTATATAGTTTAACTATATGCAGACAACTAATGTACAGAGGACAGGACATTTAAAATGCATTTTAGTTAACATAATAGATTTTTAAGAAATAAAAGTGTGCACAAAGTAATGTGTGTAATGATTTCCCCATACAAAATGGTAGTCAAAAGAATTAGAACTCAAAAATATTATTTAGTCAATGCCATAGATGTTCATGACACTTTATAGACTAATAGGATGTCAGATCCCTGATCTTGGGAATTTACAAATTAGGGTCCTACTCCCACTGAAATCAACAGCAAAACTCTCATTGACTACAAAGAAAGCAGGCCTGGCTTTAGACAAGAAACAACGCAGAAAGGGATTACAATAAAGAGAGGGAAGGTGATATGGGAAATGAGGGCTACAAAGGGTAAAACAGGGTGTCAAAAAGAAGCTTGGAGTCTGCTTCTTCTTCCACTGAAGTCAGTGGGAGTCTTGCCATTAGCAAATGGAATAGAATTTTTCCCACGTGCAAAGAGTTAAAGATTAAGCAAAGGAGAAATAGTCTGTTTCAAAAAATGCTGTCTTTCTTTTCACTGCACTGCTTTGCTGTACATTTTTTCCATAGCATTAAACGTGGTGATAACATTTAGTGCTACGATATTTAGTGCTAAGAATGCATGAGTACGGCAGGCCCAAAACTAAAGAGATGCAGATAAGCTTCTCTCAAATGGAATAGTCCCTGCACTTATCTCTACCATCTTGTGTCCTCCTTCTGCGTAGCTAGGAAAATAATTCATTTTGTGTTATAGTCATAAATATATTAAATAAATAACTATTCCCCCCAATAGTTCGAGTCTCAAGAAAAAAATGTTCTGTGTTGTATCATAACGCCTTATAACTCCTATTGTTATATTAATATGAACAGGGCCAATGCACCATCTATTTATAGTAGTTGAACAATGGTGAAGGCAAAGTTCGCTCCAGGAAATCTGCTGGCTCAGCAGTTTCACTTTGAGACTTGGGTGGCAGGCCCAACGTGATAGAGACAGAAACCCCCGTCCTGTCCTCCACAGTGTGAACCCTCCCCACCAAGGTGCAAAAGAATGTGTGCTTCATATCCCCAGAGCCACCTTTGCTGGGTTTTGTCCTTAGTTCATTCAGATTGCCAGCAACCTATATAATGCATTGTTAGACCTACGAATAAGAAATATATTCTGTATCAACCACTGAATTTCCCTCAAAATTATTTTAAAAAAATTATAGCATTAAACATTTAACAAGTAGACCTGCTGGGATGTTTTTTATATCAAAAGAGACTACATACAGTAGTGTCAAAATAGTGACAAAATAGAAATATCTTCTTTGTCAGAAAACATGTACTAATTTTAACTTTCATTTTATATATGATCCCATAAAATTTACACAGGGAGAAATTAAATGTATAAAATGATTTATCGGTGGATTAAAAAAAAAGCTTGCAGTTTCTTAGTTTCATACATCTTCATGAAAACTGTGATAAATCTCTGTAACCTAAATTGCTTACCCAAGTTCTACAGAAACAGCATAAACAGAGCAAGCAATTATCTGTAATAAACTTTTTCTTTAATACAGTGGCACTCACACCTTTGTAAGGCACATGTCTTAATTCATCTTGTGCTGTATCACACAGTCAGAGTTTGTATGCTAATCCCACACATTTCTTGCAGTTGTGCAGAAACTATTCTCTGAAGAAAGATAACCCAGTCATAAACCACTGAGGGAATGTATTCCGTAAAGCTCCAAGCTGTTCCTTTTGAATAATGCTGCTTCCCCCCGCAAGCATTCTCCAACTCTACAAAGTTCCTCCTTTACCATGTCAACTGAATTGTTTCAAATTCAGTTTTCACAACTCAATTTAGACATGGATTTAGCCAGTCAATGCTTTCTGGGTGTCAAACCAAGGATAGAAAATGATTTCTATGCTACATTTAAGAGCATTTGGTGCCTTTCACAGCAGCCACCTAGACATGTTCAAATCAAATCACCATGAACTGCATTAAAGCAGAATTCTACAATGATTCAGACTAAAAAAAAGTTTAAAAGGTGAGATTTTCAAAAATGCTAAACACTGGTCCCAGTGAAGTCAGTGGAAGTTTTACCATTGACTTCAATGTTGTGGTTATTACTTATATAGTATTGCAATAAAGCCCAAGATCTCAAATCATGAACCCAAATCAAATACAGAGCAAAAAGATAGTCCCTGCTTTAGGAGCTTTCAATTCAAGTAGTGGGAGCAGAGTTAGGCCAATACCAAGCACTTTTCAAATTCCCACCCAAAAGGCCCAGAGAAAAGGTTTTTTTTTGCTGAAAATGATGGAGTCTCCCATTGAGCTATTGAGTCTCCAACTGGGTTTGCTAAAACTCATTCTTTATAGACTGTGAAAAAAATTCTGATCTCTTCTGAGGTACATGAGATCAAAATGTGGCATGGAAGGGCTATTGAAATGACAACGGAGAGAATAAAGAGTAAGGCATCAAGTTGTAGATGAATGTTACATAGATGAATGTGAACATAAATTATGATATTTTACACAATGAATGAAGGCAAAATACAGTATTAAAATGGCAATAAAAGAACCAAGAAAAAAAATAATTCAGAATAAAATATAGGCTATATTCTCAAAGAATTGTGCTTAGAAATTACAAGTGTTTTAGAAGGGCAGGAAGTTGTATAACGTGTACTGTAACATGTAGGAACCATGGGCAGACTCACTGGTGGAATAGCAGCTTTATCCTTTACGTTTGGCAGTTAAAATTAGGAACACAATTTTACACATACAAACATGGCACATGCCTACATCTGAGCACATAAATGGGGATTTGTACACACTGGTTGGATGTCTCACTACCTGAATTTCCATACATAAAGCTGGGTTGTGAACTTGCAAAATTTCCATGCACGGTTTGAAGCCAAACTTGACAATTTAACATTAATGTTATCATCCCACTGACTCTGGCTGTACAAACAGACATTACAGCGGATGGTGTCAGAAATGGAATTGTCAACTGCCAAAGGGCAAGCCACAAAAAGGCACATTTTTTGTAGTCACATCAGTAATTGCAGAGAGCTTTTACCGTCCACAAACCAGAACTTTACACTGGCCATTTAGATGATAATGATATAAACACATGCACATTACATGATACATTACATTATTATTATTATGAACTCAGCATTGGTTGTTATCAGGATTCACATAAATTACACTATAAATCTGCTCATGTAATATACAAAATTCTGCAGCAACTGTCCAATTGGAACAAGCCAGCGCTTAATTTGTGCTGGCGCTTGCCAGGACTGTGCACTAGCACCTCTAGGCTTGGCAGTTCATAGCCCCAGCACCTCTGGGCTTGCAGTATCAGTTATAAAAGTAAAAAAAAAAAAAAAAAAATTGCTTGAGGCCCAGAACCTCTTTCATTATAAATTAAGCACTGGAACCAGCCAAGTGTCCTGCCAGACAAACCAGTCTATACTAACTATAATAGTTTGTGGAGGTTTTTGATGCTTCTGAATTTCAACTCCATCTGCACCTAAAACCCAAAGGCAAAGGTTTGTAGGACAAAATGCAAACCCAGTGAACTTTAGTGTGGGGAGGGATAGCTCAGTGGTTTGAGCATTGGCCTGCTAAACCCAGGGTTGAGAGCTCAATCCTTGAGAGGGCCACTTAGGGATCTGGGGCAAAAATCAGTACTTGTTCCTGCTAGTGAAGGTAGGGGGCTGGACTTGATGACCTTTCAGGGTCCCTTCCAGCTCTATGAGATAGGTATATCTCCATATATTATTATAGTGTTCCATTACAAAACTGATGAATCTGTGAGCGAGACATTAAACACTCAAAATCAGCCCCACCATAAATAAGAATTTTAGAAACCACAGTAGTACAAATACTGCCATAATCCCAGGGTCTGATCTGTGCTCCCAATCCAAACCCAAATTTACACCCACTTCATCTATCAGAGAATCCAGGAACTGTATCTGGATTGACCTCTCTGCTAACTGTGCTTTAATTTTGCTGCGTGACAGGTCCATTTCTGGAACAATTTAGCTAAGTGAGCACACACCTCATAGAGTCCCACAGCATCCAGAACTTGTACCCTTGACATCTGAGATGAAAATATTCTGCATTGAAACCAGAGCCTTACTAGTGTTAGATCGTGAACTATCATAAAATAAAGCTTTGTGTCAGTTATGGGGATCTCTTTGCACTGCGTTCTGGGGCTCGGCCTTCCCATATTGTAATGTGGTATTAGGAAACTCTTGATGCACTCTGCTCACTCGTTACTTGTAATATGTGTACAGTCAACAAAGGGATCATTATAACTCTGAATGCTTGACAACCCTCCCCAAGCATCAAAAATAATGAGTCAGTGGCAAAAAATAAAATAAAAAAAAAATCACAAGTACCTTAAAATACTATATTTAAACAAAAAATGTGTTGTCTGCCTTCTGAGTTTTGAACCTTTAGGGAAAACCTTCAGTCCCCAATATGAGTGGTCATTTTCAGGTTAAAAATTCTACCTTAAATGTATAAAGAATTTATACACAGCATGCAGGCCTCCCTTCTGAGTGCTGCAAGGGGAAAAACTTTAAGCAAGGGGAAGGGGGTGAGGAGCATGCACAACAGTTCTCCATGCCCAGCTTTGCTCCTGTCATAACTATAAAGGGAAGGGTAATAGCTGTCCTGTGTACAGTACTATAAAAATCCCTCCTGGCCAGAGACTCCAAAATCCTTTTCCCTGTAAAGGGTTAAGAAGCTCAGGTAACCTGGCTGGCATCTGACCTAAAGGACCAATAAGGGGACAAGATACTTTCAAATCTTGGGGGCGGGGGGGGAAAGGCTGTTGTTTGTGTTCTTTGTTTGGGAGTGTGTTCGTTCTCGGGGACTGAGAGGGACCAGACATCAATCCAGGTTCTCCACATCTTTCTAAACAAGTCTCTCCTATTTCAAACTTGTAAGTAAATAGCCAGGCAAGGCATGTTAGTTTTCCTTTGTTTTCTCAACTTGTAAATGTACCTTTTACTAGAGTGTTTATCTTTGTTTGCTGTACTTTGAACCTGAGACTAGAGGGGAGTCCTCTGAGCTCTTTAAGTTTGATTACCCTGTAAGGTTAATTTCCATACTGATTTTACAGAGATGATTTTTATCTTTTTTCTTTAATTAAAAGCCTTCTTTTTAAGAACCTGATTGATTTTTTCCTTGTTTTAAGATCCAAGGGGTTTGGATCTTGATTTACCAGGAGTTGGTGGGAGGAAGGAGGGGGGATGGTTAATTTCTCCCTGTTGTAGATCCCAGGGGGGTTGGAACTGATTCACCAGGAGTTGGTGGGAGGAAGGAGGGGAATGGTTAATTTCTCCTTGTTTTAAGATCCAAGGGGTTTTGGATTTGTTTTCACCAGGGATTTGGTGAAGGTTTTTCAAGGCTTCCCAGGAAGGGAATCCATTGAAATGGTGGCAGCCGAACCAGAGCTAAGCTGGTAGTTAAGCTTAGAAGTTTTTCATGCAGGCCCCTACATTTGTACCCTAAAGTTCAAAGTGGGGATCCAGCCTTGACAGCTCCCCTTCACACTTGTGAAGTCTCTACATCAGAATGGCCAAGATAGGGCTTCTGTGTTTTCTGAGACCAGAAGGAGTCAACAGAGCCATTGGTCCCTCCCCCAACCTTATTTGAACTAGTTTTTCTCCTATCTGCACCATTTAGCAGACAGAATTATTTGGCTTACACTGTAAAAGTTTTCCATGCAAAACTCCCTTTAATTTCAACTCCAATACCATGTATAACTTTTCTGCTGGGTGTTGTCAGCAGCACCAAGGGCTGAGTTCAACTAGCTAGGGATCACTCTTAAAACTAACAAACACCACTGCCTCAAACTCCCTCCCAGAATTTCTGGGATCACGAAATGCCTTTCCTGGGCACACTCAATCAGCAACACTTCCCCATCTGCAAGTCCTGAGTCTGCATATGAAACAAGGAAAACGTTCACTGCATCGACTTAGGAAAATACAGCAACAATGTATCTGTGTGAATGACAAATAAAACACCCCTCCATAGTAATTTTGGCAGTAGTCAATCAACTCTGTTCCCACATACCAGTGGGTATGTTCAATGAGCAAGTGTCCCTTTACTACATCACTACCCACGTCTCTTAAACCTCACTCACAGTTTGGTGTCAGCAGGTAGCGTAGTCCCAGAATCCTAAGTGTACCGAGACAGGCCTGTTTCCAATCGCTCCGGAAGAGCTGCCAAGTCCTGTTCTGAGACTCTACCACCTACAGTGATTTCAGGCTTATTTAGTTGCTGGGTAGAAGAAGCTTCACCAGATTTCACTCAGCTGCTGTCTTGTGCAGTTTCAAAGAGTTCTTTCTACACTGCATCCCACTGAGGAATTACTCCTCATTGTCTCGATTAAATAGTCCACTTTACAGTGCAAGATCTACAGTGAAGAAGCACCAGTAACATCTAATATTTTAGATCCAAATCCTTAGAACACATGCCTTATGTGTCTGAGTTCAGGTCCTCTACCCAATTGATTTGGAGTTTGTGTATAGTTATGGTGGCTCTCAAAGTGTCACTAGAGGAATTCTGGGTAGAAAGCTTACGCAAATGAAGCCCTGTTTTCATATTTCTCCTGTTTAGCAATAGTTGGTCGCAGAGAGCTTCTTCCCCTTTGGAGCTTCTAACTATTTGAAGTAGGTATGTGATCATTCTCCCCGCTACTCACCAAGAGATGGGAGCAGAGAGTTTTTGGGCAAAGGGCTTATATGTGCCTATCCATATATTTTTTCATTATGCTAAGTAACTTTTAAGATTCAGGAATCACCTTCATTTCACATTCAGACTTCTCTCTAGGTAAGTATTCTTCTCTAATCAGAGAGAGAGAATTTATTAACAACTCCAGAAGAATGATATTTCCAGGTTTTATTTTTCAACTTTTGAAAGCTATGCCAAGTTACTGTTACTGTTTAAGAATTCCACCATCTGACCTATTCATACTCAATGAAAATGTTTCTCAAAGGTATAAATTAGTAAGCTTATTGAGAATAGAAGTTACAACCCCATGTGTAAATATTTGATCATTTATCAGCACAAAAAGATAGGAAGAGAATAAAAAATGTAGTGCTTTTCAAAGGAGATGTTTAAATGCAAACTCCTAATGTTTAAGATATATTTTCTTGTCAGTGTGCCAGAGCTAAATGCAGATTTTAATAGGATGTACTATATTTCACTAACAAGACATCTCTGAATTAAATGTTTCCTGAGTTTCACACTGGGGGAATAAGAAAAGCACAATGAAGACATTTCTATTGTCTCTATATCTCTCCAAAGGAATTGAAATAAGGTTTAAACAGGTAACCTCAGTGGTTGAAAAATATCAAACTTACTGTAAATATTACGTACAGGAAAATTACAAAAATTTCCAAGGAAAGAATAAAGGCAATTTTAATCACTTTGGAGATTTGAAGTGAATGTAAAATTAAAGAAGTCTTAAAACTGCTCATGAACTTTCCCGGAGCTGAGATTTTCCCTTGATGAGTTTTCCAAGGAGAAAGAACCAGGAAGTTAGAATAAAGCAAGGTTGGTATGCATGATTTGAATTACATTTCATTAATCCAATTAATGATTAATTCCAGAAACTCTAATCCAAGATAAATCCCTTTATTACAGCAGTGTTGACTAGGGCTACAACCATTGAGGGTCTGTCAGCTAATCCATTGTAAACCCCTATTTTCTGAGTTTATATCCACAACGCTTGCCATGCATGGTTGTAGCTTTAGAGATAACATATTGTCAAAGAACAGGGGAAAGCCCCTTTTTGGCCAGTTTCACATTACAAAAGCACAAAAGACATTCTGAAGATTTTGAAGGACATTCTCAAATTGAATTTAATTTACCTTAAATTATTTATAATCTGGTCCACTTTAGAAGGCACACACGTGTTTAATAAAATTTTCACAAATTTCTTATAGTTATTTGTGTATGTATTATTTCTACATGAGCACCCCACTCCTTTCAGTGGTGGTGAGGAATGAACAGTTAACCAACACCCATTTCTCTTTACTTATTGTCAAGGCTGAATCCCCACTCTGTCACTTTGAGTACAGAAGGTAGGGGCCCGCAAGGATTTTAAAAATTAATACTTGCCACTCCAGGCTTGTATTAAACTTCCAAGGTTACAGTTTTTCTCTGACCTTGGCTTGGTAAACGCTGCCACTACCCAAATGCAAAAAAACCCCAAAAACCCTTGGACCCAGGAAGGAGCACGTGGGAATTCCTCCCTGTGGGGTACCCTCAAGCCCTTTCACACACAACCTCTGGGGAAGAGCTGAGAAAGAAAACAAAGGAAATTAGCTGTTGCTACCAGCTAATCAAACAGCATATGCACAAACCTTTTAGGACACCAAAAATCCAATCCTGTTCTTTAAAAAGGTAAATTTTATTAAAAACAAAAAGGAAGAAAATACATCTGGAGCTTAGGCTTTTGCTAGATTTTAAAAGAGCAATTCCAAAAATTAAGCACCCAAAATAGCTTTCTTGGGGGTTTAGTTTAAAGGCTACAAGCAAACAAAAGCATCTGGGGTTAGCACAGAAGAGTCCACAAGCCAAATAAAGAAATAAACCTGATCGCATCTAGCTAAACATCCCTAATTCACTTACATATTTTGGGGGGGGGGTTTCAAATAAGTAATTCTAGGTATGATCTGATGAATTTTCATAGCCAGTTCAAGCCTTACACAGCATTCCTGCATATAGCATTGCTGCTGTGCGGCTTGGAGAACAACAGACAAAGGGAAAGTTTCTTTCCCAATTTTAAAAAGTTCTACCTTCCCATTGGCTCTTTTAGTCAGCTGCTCACTCCTTGTCTTTTACCAGTGGGCTTGTTAACCCTTTACAGGTAAAGCAAGCAGAGAACAGACACCAAGAGGATTTTACAGCTAACTGGCTGGTTGGGTGTCCATAAGGGAACTACCCTCCACCCTTTCAGTTATCACACTTATCAATGGCAGAAGTGGGTATTGAAGAGGAACTTAAATGTGGACAAGGGTAGGGGCCTTATAGATAATCATAAGATGGTCAAACTATGAATACGGGGCTGTTTTGAAGAGATCATAAAGATTCAGGATTTCCCCAGTAAACACCACCAGGCACCTACCAAAAGCCTCCTCCCCCAAAACTACTCTAACACTCAGCAGGTGCCCCAAAATCCACCTACCTTCACAATCCCCTGTCCCTCAGCAGCCTTAACAGCCACTAACTCCAGCATCTTCCCACCTGAATGTATCCCAGCAACCCCAAAATATTCCATATACCTCAGCAGCTCCATTCAAGAGCCCCAGAACATACCCAGCCATCTTGCAGGTGCCCCAACCGCCCCCCCTATTCTCAGCTGCCCCAGTGGCTCTAGAAGCCACTCACCCAGTCACCCCCAGCTATCCTCCTTAACTCATCCTCCAGCTCACAGTACCAACCCAAGCCATAGATACTAAATTTTGTGCACCTCTGTCTCCTACCACCACTAGAGCGTGGGGCAGGGTGTGTTGACCATAAGCTTAAGTGTATATAATTAGAATATTTAAATAAAACATCATTCATAGAGCTGCACAAATTCCACGTCCGGTATGAAACTGGTTGAGAAGTCTCCATTGCCTTCATGGTAAATCAAACCCGGGTTGATGTTGAATGGGGTCTGAGACAAGATAATGATTTGTCACTTTCTCTGTGGACCATGAAGCTCACCATGCGTCCTCTACCATAAACCTCTCACCCAGTAAACTTATCCACAATGGGCACCGTGAGGGCAGATAACCATGTGGTGGATTAAACAAATCTTTAATTAACAATAGATGTGACATATCATGCAATTTCATCGCAAGCTTTGTTACGCTGTCCTCTCTGTGAATACTGGGTGGAGCAATATTGCAGAGAACTGCTAACCATGGAATTAAGTTGTACATCGATCATCCTTGTGAGAGACAAGTGAGCCCATACAGAGAGCAATACTCCACTGCTGAATAACAGATGCCAAGGCTGAAATGAGTAACATGTTGTTTCAGACAGTTTTTCAAGCAATTGTGCATTTTGACCTTAGTCGCTGTCTTTGTAAGATGGTCAACATATGGCAAGGAAGACCCCCCTGCCCAAGGCTTGCAGTTTGAGGGGTGGGGGGGGAGCAACATCACCATGAAGTGCAGCCCCTGCTGGTGCCACTCCGTGCCTGCCCGAGGCTTGCAGTTTGGGCAGGGGGGACGGATGCCATCCTCTGCCCCCAAACTATGCCCATATTAAAAAGTGGGGGGCATGGCCCCCAGACCTCTTGGTTATGGTGCCGGTGCCCCCACACACACACTTCTACAAAGGTTCTGGTGCCCTTGTCCCCAGCCTTGCCCCTCCCTGGCTCCAGGCCTAGTGCTTGGGAGTTTAAGGGGCCTTGGGTTGGCTATGTGTGTGTGTGGGGGGGGACCATAGCACCCCCCTGACCATTGGGCCCTGAGCAGTCACCCATCCATAAGACTGATCCCCCAAAAAAGTGATGACCCCCCATATTATGTGACTCTCACGTCTGTGCTGCCTGCTGCTCTCTGTCTGCCCAGCTCTGAAGGCAGTGCCTCCATCAGCAGCAGGGCAGAAGTAAGAGTGGCAATACCACAGCCCCCCTACAATAGCCTTGTGACCCCACAACAACCCTCCTTTGGTTCGGGACCCCCATGGTTATAACACTGTGAAATTTCAGATGTAAATATCAGAAACCATGAAATAGATGATTTTTAAAATCCTCTGACCATGAAATTGACCAAAATGGACGATAAATTTGGAAGGCCCCTATGAATTACACCTCATGTTGGATTCTTATTTTTTTATTTGATGACATTGGACCCTACTGGAAGGCTATTGTACAATAACCCTGCATCTCAAAGACCAAAGAAGATAATTAGTGACACTCAGCAGAAATGTCTGCAAATTTAACCAGTATTAAAACAAGAGTGAAAAGTTTTAACCAATTCATGTTTGACTGTGACATTGGGAGAAACTTTACTTCATTGGGAGAAACTTTACCTTGAGCACTGAGAAGGGATTATCTGATGGAAGCAAGTGACTGCAGAGGTCATTTGAATGGAGAAACAATTGTTTCAAGATGAATTTAACTTGGATCAGTTTTTACAACAGGCCCATCTTGGCAAAGCATGCTAGTACTTAACAGAGTAATATAACAGTTCAGGAACAAGAGCCAAGCAGTTGTATAACATTTCTAGAACTGCAGTGTTATAGAACTGCAAAACCGAAGAGTTAATGGACAGAGCTTTCCAATTAAGACCCAATGCACTTCAGTGGGACTACACACATGCTTAAAGCTAGACTCTTGCTTAAATACCTTGTTCAATCAGGGCCATAGAAAAGATAGTTTAATGCCTGGCAGGGCCAGCTCCAGGCACCAGCAAAGAAAGCAGGTGCTTGGAGCGGCCAATGGAAAGGGGCGGCACATCCAGGTCTTTGGCAGCAATTCAGAGGTGGGTCTTTCAGGCCCACTCGGCACGAAGGACCCGTCGCCGAATTGCCACCGAAGAATGAAGCGGCGCGGTAGAGCTGTCGCCGAAGTGCTGCCGATCGCAGCTTTATCTTTTTTTTTCTCCCCCGCTTCGGTTGCTTGGGGTGGCAAAAAAGCTGGAGCCAGCCCTGATGCCTGGTGTTCTATATATAAAATATTGGTGTTATAAAATCCTCAGGGTTAAAACCAAAGTGTTCCACCATTCATAGGTACTTTAATATCATTCCTGAGACACAGCAGCCTAAAGAAATTTGATCCGGTTTCACAGTCCTGTTGTATAAATATTATCACCACTGTAAGCGATAAGTGCAGAGGAAATATAATGTAAATCAACACTCAGCCAACCCAAAAGCAGGCCAAAACTATTTTCTTAAATCCCTGAGGCCCTGAGTTTTCCCAAGCAGCAGGCTGAGCATATATCAGCATTGTCCAGAAGATTAGGAAAACAAATGAAAATCAGAGCCACTGTGAACTGAAAGGCTAAAACTCCAATAGAGAGAAAGCAGCAATCGTGCCACATGCGGTTGCCAACATGGACCAGCATCAGAAATGAAAATTCCAGTAGTCAGTTTAACTCTTTGAGATCCAGTTCCTCCAAGTCAGCAGGCCCAGAGCCACAAAGGCACCTGCACCCCCAGACTTAGGTACCTAAATTCCAGTTTTAGGCTCCACTACAATCCACAAAACTCCTTCCTGACTGCCACCTAAACCTGGAAACACCTAAACTTACCTGATACCTAAGCAAAATTTCCCCCGGCCCCTAAGTTTCTTCTTCTGGGCATGCACACTACAGTCTCCCACTTAAGCTGCAGAGCAATCCACAAACTGGGGGAAGATAGTGGTTTGTCTGCCTAACTCTTTATTAGGCCCGATCTGGGGGTATATTCAAAGGCTGCCTGCCAGATCAGGTCCCAATCAAGAATCTTAGAAAAGGAGAGGATGGTGCCCACCTTATAACTTTTAGCCCAGTGGTTAGAGCACTCATCTCAGCTGTAGGGGATCCAGGTTCAAATACCCCTCCGCCTGAGGGGAAGAAAGGATTACGAATAAGGGTCTTCTTCCTCTCACAAGAGTGCTCTATCTACTGAACTATGAGATATTCTCATATGTGGGTCCCTCAGTCTCTCCTGCTGAAGCTGTTCCACTGTGGCTAAATAATGAAGAACTCATTACAGCAGAGGGGTTGGGGGGGGGGGGGCAGAGGCTGTGTCTCACCTCCCAGGCAGGTGCCCTAACCACCAGGCTATGGAGTCATTCTCACTGTCACTCTCTAACCCAATGGCCAGGGCCAGATTAACTTTTTTTGGCCCCAGCACCAAACATATTTGTGGGCCCCCATGGGGCAAGGTGCAGGGACGGGGGATGGTCAGTCTCCAGAGTGACGGGTGGGCTGGAGGCAATGAGGCATAGTGTGGCGGGAGCAGCCCCGCTCTGTGCAGCCCAGCAGGAGGGCACTGTTTACAAACCTGCAGCCGCCAGACGCACACTGGCCTGCCCAGCCCTATGCTGCCAGCATGCCCCTTCCCCTTGAGGGCAGGCCTGCACCACACTGCCCCCCCTGCCCAGTGCCTCACCCTTATGCCCAGCGCTCCCTCACCCAGAGACCTCAACCACAGATCTCTATGCCCAGCCCCCACTCTCCCAGAGACCTCCCCCGTTGGCCTCCCACCACACCTACACAGCACCTTGCACACCACACCACTCGCCCAGAACCCCCCACCCATAGATCTTCCCACTGCCCACAACCTTCCTCACAGTCCCACCATCACAGCTGCACAGCACCCCAAAGTCCTGAGGGGATTCTGCACCAAAAAATTAAAAATTCTGTGCACAATATTTTAAAATTCTGCAAATTTTATTTGTCAATAAATAAATGTGGAGGCTCCAACATGGCAATGGGGAGCACAGGCCACGGGTTGCATGGAGGTGGGAGATTACCCTGCAGCCTCCCCCCACCCCACCCCAGGCCAGGGACTTGGTAGTGAGGCTGCACCCGACCCTGACACAGTGCAAGAGCCAGGCCTGCCCCAGAAACACCCTGGGGCCCTGCCCCCCTGTGCCAGGCGCACCAGGTGTGGGTGAGCAGGCTCAGCCCAGCAGCAGGATCTAAGTGCAGAGGGACTTAGTGTGGGAGATCCAGGTGGGGGTAAGAGAGTTCTCTGTGGGGAAATCTGGGTGTGGGTGGCTCAGTGGGAGATCTGGATGCACAGAAGCTCATTGTGGGGTTCCAGGTGCAAGGGCAATGGGATTCTGCAGGGGATCCAGGTGAAGGTGTTTGGGGCTCAGCAGGGTGGGTCTAGGTGCAGGGGAGGGGGGGTTCATTTGAGTGCGGGTCCAGGTACAGGTGGTTTGGGCTTAGTGGGGAGGGTGTCTGGGGGGGCTCATCAGGGTGGTACAGATGCAGGGGAGGTGGGGCTTGTCAGGGTTCAATGGACCTGCTTAACAGGGGAGCCCCAGCTTCTGCCAAGGGGATACTGCATGCTGGGCTCCAGCTTCCCCCTTGCCCCCACTTCCCCCATGCCCCTTCCCTAATGCTCTATCTCCTCCCGATCCCACCCCTGTCCTTCTCCCCCATCCCCGTTTCCTCCATCGCCTTCCCTTCTCCATCCCATGCCCCTTCCCCACCGCTCCATCTCCTCCCCAGGCTTGGAGGGCAGGGGGGAAACTGCCCCCCAGCACAAGCTAGCAGAGCAGAGCAGGTTGGGGCCAGGTCGCTCCACTTCCTGCTGCCCGGTGATTGCAGGGCAGGCCCGACCCCACACTCACGGAGCGGCGGGAAGTGGAGGGACCTGTCCCCAGCCCGCTTCACTCTGCTCCCCTGGCTCCCAGACTTTGGGGGAGGAGGGAATCGCCTCCCAGCACTCAACGGTGGCACGGCTGGGAGCCGGCAGAGTGGAGTGGGCTGGGGCCGGATCACTGCACTTCCTGCCGCCTGGTGAGTGCAAGGCAGTCCCGACCCCTGCTGCAGTCCCCCAGAACACGTAGCTAAGGGGAGGAGGTTTGGGAGGAAGGGGTGGAGTGGGGGTGGGGCGGGGCTGGGGAGGAGAAGGCGTGGTGGATTTGGGTCTGGGCGGAGCAGGGGTGGGGGCAGCTTTCCTGGCCAGTTCAGCCGGCCAGGGGATCAGGCTGGCCGGGGCCCCTTCTAACTCTGGGCCCAGGAAAAAGTTCCAAATCAGAGTAGCCATAAACTCAGTGGGAGACCCTTGATCAAACCCTTTCTCCCCCTTATGTAAAGGGTGAGATTAACTGGGGTCTCCTACATCCCAGGTGAGTGCCCCATTAGCTGTACTAAAGTTTGTTAGGTGGGCACCTACTCCTCCTGCTATTTTGTGTGGAGTGAGGAAGGCATCTAACTCCTTCTCACAAGTAATGACTTAGGTGCCTAAGCTGCCAGACTCCAGAAGAGGGGCTCCCTATTATGGATTGCAAGCAGAACTAAGTCTAGGCTGCAGGGAGACTCCTAAGTACCTACGTTCATGAGAGGGACAGGGGGCTCAGGACACACCGCTCTCCTGGGCATCTCCCATTGCTTAGCTTAGGCAGCTGCTCACCTCACAGGTTGGCTTTTGTGGTTCGCATTCTAAGGCACCTTTCTCTCCTCATGCATTGTATACAGAGCATAGGCACTAGCTCACTTTTTGTGGATCGCAGTGTTCCAGTGATTTGCTAGGCACCTGAAAAGTACGTGTTGTGATGCTGAATATTGCAATGCCTAAGTCCTCACTTTTTAACATCACTTTGGGTCAAATCTTGGTCCAATCACAAAAGCCTGAGCTGTGTAATCTTGTGAATATTGGAGGGACGAATAAATGGAAGGCAAGAGAGGAATCCTTCACTCATGCCAGGCCATGGTGCCATAGCAGAGTGTCTCTGGAATGGTTACTGTGGCATAAGGGTGTAGGAATGGCTGATGGGTCCATCAGCTGAGCCCTTAATTCTGACTCCATTTCTGTGCCAGCCTGTTGGGAGTGGTGAGCCCCACCACAGGGCATGGTGGGGTCTGGCAAGCTGTCCGGTGTGCACAGCAGAACTGGTTTATTTCTGCTGCTGTCAAAGATCTCCACAACCCACGGGATGGGCAAGGTTCTTAGTGAAGCAGCAGTGTTAGCATTTTCAGTGACGCAAGAGGAATCGCAAAATATATGACGAGTCACAGAAGTCACAAGACCTTGACCCTGAACAATATGAAAGCTGCTTCACTGGATAAATGCACTACATTCCACAGCATTAAAGAGAAGGAGGGAGTGAATGAATGTTTGTATTTAAACTGGGGAGGCAGAAAAATGCAGGTGACAGTGAAAAATAAAAATCAATAAAAGAGCAGAGATTAAAACACAGCAACAAAGAAAATGAACAAACAAATGACCAGAATTGTGTACTGTGGAGGGAAGAGAAGACATTCAGATAGAGGCTACTGTGACTTAGAGAGCATGTTATCACAGTAAATATTTGTTCTACCTGAGTCTCATCAGTTTACCGTTCTTTTCTTGCCTCTCCAAAACTTTAATGATGAAGGTTACGCTGACAGTTAAGCTACAAAGCCAAAACCATATTCAGTCCCATTTGATATTTTGCTGGATGAGAACTCCATCTAAAATTCTCTATAATACATAATTAAATAAGTTACCACATGCAAATCTGTTATTAATTATGAAATCAAATATGGAATGTAAGTGAAAATAAGAAAACACTTTACACTTGGATTCAAAGCACTTTACAAATATCGCTAAATCACTCTCACAACATTTTATTTCAATTCCCAACCTGACTGAAAAATGGAGGCTCACAATCTCTCTTTGGGATGGCATTATTATCTCTATTTTTCATAGGAAGAAACAGAGAAACAAGAGGCTAAGAGACTTGCCCCAGGTCACAGTGCCTGTTAGTTGCAAAGCTGGGACTTAGATTTATATAGCTCCTGACCCTAGTTATTTATAGAGCAGGACACAGGGTATTTCACTATATTTTGACATGAAATTTTTCAGCACTATTACGAACTTCAACGTTAGAGATGAACTGATATTTCAATAGCCAATCTGACCAAATAGTGATGGCCATCTCCAAAATTCCCCCAAGTAATCAAATAGCCCATTTCTGCTAATTTGAGTAATAATCTTTCTCCTCTATGAATTCCTCCTTTGTAAGTAGCTCAGTGTTTGTGACAAAGATATTACTCCTCTTACTTCCCTAACTGAATCTTTTTCAAATTGGACACTGTCCTTTACCTTTCATCTAAACTAGGATGCAGTATCTTAGGGTTGGAACGAGATGCTAAAGGAGCACTCAAGGACGATAAGGCCATTGCAGAGAAACTAAATTAATTCTTTGCATCAGTCTTCACAGTTGAGGATTGAGCCATTCTTTTTAGGTGACAAATCTGAGGAACTGTCCCAGGTTGAGGTGTCATGAGAGGAGGTTTTGGAACAAATTGATAAACTAACCAGTAATAAGTCACCAGACCAGATGGTATTCACCCATGAGTTCCGAAGAAACTCAAATGTGAAATTGCTGGACTACTAACTGTAGTCTGTAACCTATCATTTAAATCAGCTTCTGTACCAAATGACTAGAGAATAGCTAATGTGATGCCAATTTTTTAAAGGGGCTCCAGAGGTAATCCCAGCAACTACAGGCCGGTAAGCCTGACTTCAGTACTGGGCAAACTGGTTGAAACTATAGTAAAGAACAAAATTGTCAGACACATAGATGAACATAATTTGTTGGGGAATAGTCAACATGGTTTTTGTAAAGGGAAATCATGCCTCACCAATCGAATAGAATTCTTTGAGGGGGTCAAAAAGCATATGGACAAGGGGGATCCAGTGGATATAGTGTATTTAGATTGCCATAAAGTTGACAAGGTCCCTCACCAAAGTCTCTTAAGCAATGTAAGCAGTTATGGGATAAGAGGGAAGGTTCTCTCATGGATTGGTAACTGGTTAAAAGATAGGAAACAAAAGGAAGAAATAAATGGTCAGTTTTCTGAATGGAGAGAGGTAAATAGTGGTGTCCCCTAGGAGTCTGTACTGGGCCCAGTCCTATTTAACATATTCATAAATGATCTGGAAAAGGGGGTAAACAGTGAGGTGGCAAAATTTGCAGATGATACAAAACAACTCAAGATACTTAAGACCCAGGCAGACTGCGAAGAGCTACAACAGGATCTCTCAAAACTGGGTGACTAGGCAACAAAATGGCAGATGAAATTCAATGTTGATAAATGCAAAGTAATGCACATTGGAAAACTAATCGCAATTATACATATAAAATGACTGGGTCTAAATTAGCTGTTACCATTCAAGAAAGAGATCTTGGAGTCATTACGGATAGCTCTCTGAAAACATCCACTCAATGTGCAGCAGCAGTCAAAAAAGTGAATAGAATTTGGGAATCATTAAGAAAGGGATAGATAATAAGACAGAAAATATCAGAAAATTGCTTATATATAAATCCATGGTACGCCCACATCTTGAATATTGCGTGCAGACATGGTCGCCCCATCTCAAAAAAGATATATTGGTCTTGAAAAGGTTCAGAAAAGGGCAACAAAAATGATTAGGAGTATGGAATGACTGATCCATATTGTCTTCAAACCAAAGTGAATGATATTTTTTAAAAATTCTATCCAACTATGCAAGGAGGTTAGTCCTAAGGATGTTTGTATCTAGTTTGTATCTACTAGTATCACCGAGCTATCTGATGAAGACCCTTCAAAGGAAATATTCTAAAGAGAAGAGATTCACATGTTGAATCATTAAGTAATTTCTGAAGAACAGATGCTCCCCGGGTTATGCAAACCTGACTTGTGTTATTGTCGTGTATACGTTCCCGACTTTTGCAAAATTCAACTTACGCAAGGCATTCCAGAATGGAACGCTTGCGTAAGTCAGGGAGTGTCTGTATGGTATATCATTTGTTTTTGCAAACCAATGTTGTTACGTGAATGACCCATAAGAGACTAAAGGTAGAATTCTCAAGAGTACCTACATGACATAGGAAGCTAAGTTTCATGAAAAGTCAATGGGTCTTGTGCTCATTACCATGTAAACTCTTTTAGAAATCCCACTCTAATGTTTATCAAAGAAAAAAAGACTTTCCCTCACTAAACTATGGATAGCCCTGACTAATACATGAATGCCTACACAGTCGGTTTCATCCATGATTTATTCTACAAAAATATGTTGAACACTTTCTTTTTGGTTCATTGCAAAAGAATGAATGACTTGATGATGGCAGCTTTTGTGGAAGGAAATCATTTTAATCAGAATTTCATTTCAAAATGTACCTATGCATGGCAAACTTGATTGCTAACATTACATATTATTTTGACTTCGCAGAAGGAGTATTAGTTCAACAGGCCCAAATGTAACAAAATTTAGTTCCTTCATACATCTATTTGTGAACCCCATACATTTTAAGCAATATTTTCAAAGGTATTTTTCCACTTATTTTCTTCGTAAAACCTCTGGTTCATAGACTGGCTGACCTGTACGTATACATGCTACATGTTTACAAAATGATTTCCATCAAATGCCACTGAATATTAATTAAAAATTTCCTGACAGCAAAATCTAGTAGGCTGCGTGCCATTCTTTCAAAGGAAGTGGTGGAAGTTCAGTCTAGTTTAAAATGTCCCAGACAATGAGACAAGACACTAGAAAACATTTAACAAAACAATCCTACATTGGCAGAAAGATAGATGGGATGAGTTATTAGGTGTCTTCTATTGCTAACTACTGTGGTTTTGTGCTAGATGAATGCCTGATGGCAATCAAATCTATAGATAAAGTCTCTTAATGATCTTTGAGTGCAGGATTTACCTATGTGAAAGTGAAATGAATTATATTAAAGAAATAGAATGAATTAAAGAATGCTGTATGTACCTTTAAGTAGAAATGAGAAATGCTGCAAGCCAGGGGGGCAGGAAAGCAGACATTAACTGCTTAACTTGCCACTTAAGGGCAATTGGTGAAGCATTAGTCTTAGATCGATAAGAGTTAACAAGGAAGCAGGTTATGCATATTGTGCTCCATGCATATTTTACAATTTTGCTCTCTCTGTCCCTTTGTTTAGTTTGCACCCTTTTATCTGTATAAATAAGACTGTTTGAATCTTGCATGGAGGCTCACATTATCTGAATGTATTAGCAGAGCGCTGTGCTAATAAAACAGAGTGGTCTGACAAACTATGAGTCCTGAGTCTAACTTTGACAATTTGGAGGTTCCACCGAGATGGCAACCGTCTTCACTGGGGCTGTGTGATTCCTGACCGTTTTTGTAGGACGACCGTGGTAGCCGGCACCTGGGCATTTGGCCCGAGCGGTCCTCCTCCTGAACGGAAGGGTGCACGACCACAGTGAGGTCTACGCCATTGAACCTGTTGGTTCCCACTCTGTTCTGGTAGGGATCCCGGGATCGGACATCAGGAATCTGGTCAGGTAATTATTTCTGTGTTTTGTCCGGACTGAGGACTGTCCTGTCTCTGTGTCTATCTGTCCTCCTGTGGAGTGTTTGAGTCTGGGTGCCATCTCCGTCTGGGGATCGGCCGACCAAGGGGTTCCTGTCCCCACGGTCTGAGTGAGTGAAATCTGCACAATCGCAGCCGCACCGCACCTTGGGTAAAACCCTTGGTGTGAAAGCAAGGGCGATTGAGTCAGTAGCCTGTGGGCTCCTTTTGTGTGTTGCACCGGGCATCGCTCTGACGAACCCGAATTTCCTTCTTGTGTGATTGGTGTGTGTAAAGTCCTCCTGTATTGGTAACAAGACGTCTAAGTCGGGACAGTTCCCTAAAGGAATGCCGGCTCAGTTTTAGGAAGGGTCCGGACTCCTGTAAATTTCTGGAAAAATGGTCTAGGCTAACTCAGGGAGATCCCAAAACTCAGTGGCCACTGTTAAAACCTTGGAACAAGGACCGAGTGGACATCTTAAAAAAAAAAAAAAAAAAAAAACTCAGCCAGCCTAAAACTAAATTGGCTAAAGGAGAGGTTAATTGTTTCATGCAGTGGTGGGAAGAGGCAAATCGTAGGTGGACAAAATCAAAACTCACCTCTCTCAAATATTCAAATAATAAATTAAAAGCTTTATTAAAAGCCTCCTCTCCCACCACCAGTCTGAGCGCTCCCCTTCACCCTGTTCTCTGTCAAAAAACAACAACCCCGGATCGATCCCAACTCCCTTCATACTCCCCTCTCATTGTAAAAAGGATAAAATGCCCCTTGTTCTGTTCCCCTTCGTTGTCTGCCTCAGAAACTGATTCTTTAATGTTCCATTACCAATTCAGCAAGGAGGGTGGGCTCCTCAACTAGCCCCCACCCTTCTGATCCCTTTCCTTAAGCATTTATTTCAAATTTGTGAAATGACCACAATATCACTCACAAAAATGGTTCATTGGAAAAAGCAGGATTGGGCCCAGACAAGCAGGCAAGCAACAGATAAAGAAACTAAAACAAACAAACAAACAAACAAAAAAAAACAAAAAAAAACCCAGGTTGGAAGCCCTAAGGGCATAGTGTCAGGAGTAAGTGCAAGTATGAACCCCTGGAACAATACTTAAAAGGGTGAAATCTGAGTTGATAAAGGTGTCATTTTGGGAAATAAACAAGTGATTTAAGGAAAGAGTGAAAAGTTAACTCTACAGGGGCTGGAGAGAATTAAACAGTTAAACTTTGTGAAAATGTTAAAAAAGGATCTTGTTAAAAGAATTCTTGGTTTCTTTGTAGCCATTCTAAAGGAAAAATGGGCCCTTTTCCAGAGGAATGTCTGTAAATAATCCAGGTAAAGAGACTATCTAATTAAAATCATTTGACTATGGACAATTGAGTCAAATTTGCTAAAAGAACATAGAGGGGGTTCTATTGGAACTTAACTGCCCCAAATGTATAAAGGTAATGTAATCTATGTACAGCTATGTAAAAACAAAGCAGTGTAAGAAGGATGTTAAGGAAGAGAAAATGTGTATGCATCTGTCTGTCTGTGGGAATATGTGAGGTTTGTAAAACTCCTGTTTTGTAAGTTTAAGATAAATTGGTTTTGTTTTGTTTATAATGCCACTAAAAATCCATTTGACTCTTTAATTCAAAGTTGCAAAATTGACAGATCTTTTTGCCAGACACAGGTAATCAGTGTCGGTTGACTTTGAGATTTGGTATTTAACCCTTAAGGGGTAACTTGATTCTTTACAAAACTTAAATGTTTTCAAATAAAGACCAAATCATGACTGCAGCAGGACAGTCAAAATCAGAAAAATAGGGAGAGATTCTGGATTCTGTTTGTTTTTGTAACAAAATAGCAAATGAAAGCTGTAGGAAAAGAATAAAGACAGTGACCCTCTGAAGCAACAGCAGGGGTGAGGTGCACAAAACAAAAAGAAGCAATGTTAGAAACACTGAGCCTTAAAATGGCTCTGTGTAATCAGACTGTCACTTTGATAAGGGTACATAAAACTCTGTAAGAACAAAAGAAACAGTTACACCTTATGAATATGGCTAATGTTTTAAAAGTTAAAGTATAGAAGGAATGTGCAGACGTGTGCAGTGTATATTATAGAGGGGGTAAAAGAAATGCAAACGAAACATGCTACTTAATTAAAATCCTATTAGGGCTCCAAAGGAGCCACAATAGACTGTTTTCTTTTTCAGATCTGTGTGTGTTTTGGAAGCAAGAGTTAAAAGTAATCAAAATTCTGGTAAAAGTTAATTGTGTTCCTTTTAAGACAGAGTCTCTGAGCTCTGCTAATGGTTTTGAATCCAAAAGCCAAACCTGTGATGATGCAAATTATCTAACTGATAAAGGAAGTGAGAGAACTGCCAGCACAAAGAAGTTGCAGATAAAGAACATACCTGGTCAGCAAACAAATTGTCTAAATAAAAGGCACCCTATAACAAGATACCTTTAATTAAAATAAATTTAATGTTAATAAGTACCCCTGTAACAATGTATAGTGTGTATGATTTTTGGGGGAAAAAAGAAATCCTTTATGGTAATGATGCTTTTCAGCTGTTACCTGTGAACAAACTTAAAGCTTAATCCACCAGGAAAGACATTGTAACCTTGGTCTGCTGTAAAGGGAAAACTGAGGTACACCACCTCATGGATTTAATGACTGAACAGTGGGATAATTTCCCCATAACTCTTAAAAGATAGAAGCCATTAAAACCTGGCCTGCCTATAGAACAAAAACACAGGAAAATATGGAGGTAATTCCTCTTGTTTTGCCTGCAATCAGCAAGGGTATTTGTAAAAGAAAGGAATATTTTAAGCAATAATGAATGCCACCCCAAAAGGGGTAGAAAAATGTTATTTTTGTCTTTCAGAAAAAGCTAATATCAGCTACAGGACAACCTAATAAACAAATAAAAGTGGGTATGCTTATCCATGCCTGTTGCTCCAAAGCCCTGTAGTGAAGACATCTCCCTAGGATCCTGTATGTGGGATAAAATAAATAATGACACCAAAGTACTGTATAATGGGCTATGTGTATGTGTTAATTCTTGGGGAGAAAAGTGTTTTAAAAGAATGGAAGTGTTAGCAACCTTCCAATAGACAAATGTAAATGTAATGTAATGTAATGTGTTTACAAAAGGTAAAAAGGTAACATAGTTCCTAAAACAAACAAAAGGGCAATGTGGGAAACCAAACCATTCATATTATACATGCAAATGGCAACATGTTAAGAATTGCCACTGCAGAAAGACATAACAGCTTACCATTGGTATAATATATTTTCTGAATGGTCTCCCACAACTACTGGCGTACTAATGTTACTAACCCAATTGTTTTTGATTTTAAATTGTATGTGTTTAATTGTAACATTTAAAATGTGCTGTTGGATAAAACAAATGTATGCAAAGCTAGAGCCACAGGCCCAAATCACCTCCCAGTATTTTCTATTACGTGGACTAAATAAGAAGTGACACTGGTGATTAATAATCTTAGTGTCAAAAGGGGGATATGTAGGAGCAGGATCTTATAATGTCCCATAAGAATTAATGTATGATTTGATTTCATCCCTGTCAGCCACACTTTTTGAATAGCAGAAAGGAATGACAGACCAGAACAATCTTTATGACTGATTATGGTCACCCTTTTGTTTTAGAATAAGTTATAATGTCTACTATGGTTTCCTATATGTATTACAAAGTAGGCCTCTAGTTAAATATACATTTCTTTGTTTTAAGGTTTAGTAAGTAAGAAACAGGATTCTCTATTGTGTCTATGTTAAATAGATTAGAGGAACATTGAAGGCCTGGGTCTCAATGTAAATTGTCTTGGTTATTGATTGTAAAACTTAGCAAGGTTTAATTTGCAATGCCTTTTTGCTCCATATAAAATACTACTGTTTGTATTCTCAATCTGTGTGAATAAGGAATGTATGCATCAGGAAAAGATAAGGTGTGAAGGCCATTGTTATAGCCAGAGTCAAGGAAGAAGAAGTAAAGAGACTTAAAGGACATCAAAGAATCATCAGGTACTGCTTACTATCCAGATGGCTGTTAAACTGTCTGGCATCACAGCGTGCATACATGCTTTGCAGTGTAAGAAGGCACCCCCCAGCAAACCAATCACCTCAGGACCACGCAGAGTCAATTTTGACTCCAGAAGACGACGTAGAGGAACAGCCTGCAATACCTTACCATCTACGCTCTCGTAAGGGTTGCCAGAAACAGACGAGGACCTAAAGCAAGGCCCAAAAAGAAGCAGTAGTGAGCCTAGCGCCTGCTGCCTGGTGGATGTAAAACCGTGACTGCGGTTCCCTCAGTTGAGGTTGTCAGAACCGAAGGGCCTTGCCTCCAACATGAGCCTCTGGTGGCGCCTGTTCCTCGGCTGCTGGTGTCTTAAGGTCTGGGGAGTCCACAATGACAATTCTTTTATCCAGCAGCAAGTGTGGATAGCTCAGACTCTCAATATTTCTAATTGCTGGGTCTGCAGCCACATCCCAGCTCACTCTCAAGCTGGTGTTCCTGTCCTGGCAATCCTACTCAATTCCCCAGACCTCACTGAAGGACTTCATCCGTTTAACAAAACATGGAACAATAATGACACTTGGGAAGCAGTGGGAATAATTGTATCTAAATGGATAAGAGTGGTGGAGGGAAAAGGTCATTGGTGTTGGGTGTGTAATGGGACAGGGCTGGATCTGGGAAAAAGTCATTGCCTTCAGCATATTGTGGCCAATGGTGTATGGGATTATTCAAACAAAACTAAAGAGTGGCGGGCCGGGTACGGGGATATGAATTTTTTCTCGACCTGGGATCAAACAGAAAAATCAATCTCCTGTTCCCCCTACAATAATCTTAGTGAAAACAATACAATCTTTCAATGCCATGCAAATAACACCACTCCTCGTAAGGAGAATTACCCTGTGCCCTTTGGAGGATATTACTCCTCCTTTGTAGGCACCTATGTGACAAATGGGTGCAACCGACCCTTCCCAGCCTTAATAGGCCATCATTGGGTTTGTGGGACCAAAGCTTATACTGTGTTACCAGCTAACTGGTCAGGTATCTGTTATCCCGCCCGACTCTTCCCACTATTCCGAGTGCTAGGGTCTGTCCCACGAGAACGCCTTCATAATTTCAGGCGAAGAAGAAGGGACTTATCAGATGCCCAATGGTATGTAAATAACATAAGCCCCTTGACCTGGGAAGAGGCCATTGGCGGTTCCCTTATCCCACTTGGGGGAGCAATACTCCATGCAAAAAGGCTCCTAAGGTTACAAGCTGTAGTTGAAATAATGGCAAATGAAACTGGAGAGAGTTTAAAGACCCTGGCCAAAGAAACAGGGGCGATCCAACAGATGGCCCTCCAAAACTGTCAGGCATTGGACATAGTGCTGGCGGCCAAAGGAGGGACCTGTGCTCTTATTGGAAAAGAATGTTGTGTGTTCATACCTGATGACACCAATGAGGTAATAGATCGTGCTAGTCACTTAGAACAAATTGCATATCTTCCCCATGAAGAGCCAAGTTCTTTATGGAAGTGGGTAAGTAACCTATTCAATATCTCTGGCATAGGAAACTGGTTGTTTCAGGGAGCCCTGACTATCCTGCGTGGAATCCTAATGATTTTTGTATGTTTTCAGTTAATCTCCTGTTGTATCCAGAATTGTGTAAGATATGCCACCCAGGTGACTGCCCCAAAACAGAGTGCTAATATGATGATGTTAAATATCACTGATGAACGAAGAGATAAAGAACTATTAATATGTGGAACCCAGTAATTGTTGGTCTTTGCGTAAGCTTGACCAAAAGGAGTGATTGTGAAAGTGAAATGAATTATATTAAAGAAATAGAATGAATTAAAGAATGCTGCAAGCCAGGGGGGCAGGAAAGCAGACATTAACTGCTTAACTTGCCACTTAAGGGCAATTGGTGAAGCATTAGTCTTAGATCGATAAGAGTTAACAAGGAAGCAGGTTATTCATATTGTGCTCCATGCATATTTTACAATTTTGCTCTCTCTGTCCCTTTGTTTAGTTCGCACCCTTTTATCTGTATAAATAAGACTGTTTGAATCTTGCATGGGGGCTCACATTATCTGAATGTATTAGCAGAGCGCTGTGCTAATAAAACAGAGTGGTCTGACAAACTATGAGTCCTGAGTCTAACTTTGACACCTATATACCTTGTCTCTTTACAGAATATTCTGGGGGAATTTTTTTATGGTGGAATAAGAAGTGGTATGGGTAGGCCTTCACTGATGTAGAAACTAAGTAAATAATTTTAGTTGAGGATTATTCATTTATTTATTCTTTACTTAGACTAAGGTTGTTAATATGATACTGTATTTATCGTTTCTAAAGACAAATATCCTCTCCAGGACATGCCCAGTCACCAAATAAAACCATATATGCATGCATATTCTGAAAAAGAAGCACTTGAATACATGAAGGTAACTGAAGTCCAAAGTAATCTCTTCATGTACTGCCAAATTTCAGTTCCCTGACAGCATTTCCCAGCCTTGTTCTTCTGCTATGAATTAGTACTTTGCATAAAATGACTCAATTCAACTGAATGAAATAGAAGTTCCAGTTGTGAGGGAAGTCTGAAGCATAACACATTTTCCACTGGCCTCCAATCCAGGGTCCAATAATGGGCAGCTAAGTCCTGAATTTTGGGGTGCTATGCAGCTGCCTCCTTGGATCACTTTCTAGCAGAGTCCCTTTTTGCCTGTAGAGTAAATCATAGAACTGAACTCCAAAAAATAAAGATTCTGACTATCAAAAACAATCACCAGTCCCTTCTTTGCAGGCTTGGTCAGGACTCAATATTGCCAGGCCTCAAGCAACAAGCGCTTCTGTGGTGTTCCTTCCCAAAGAACACAGATCTGCTCCCTTTCACTCTCTGCACTCCTCTGAGATGCTCTGCTTCCATTTTAAAGCTCCACTTCCAGCATGCGCATATGGGGCAGGGCAAAGTCTCCTGGGCCCAGAGTTCTTCTTTGACAGGGCCGGCTCCAGGCACCAGCTTGTCAAGCAGGTGCTTGGGGTGGCCACTCCGGAGAATGGCGGCATGTCCAGCTATTCAGCGGCAATTCAGCAGATGGTCCCTCACTCCGTCTCGGAGCGAAGAACCTCCCGCCGAATTGTCGCCGCAGATCGCGATCGCGGCTTTTTGTTTTTTTTTTTGGCTGCTTGGGGTGGCCAAAACCCTGGGGCCGGCCCTGTTCCTTGATCCCTTCTCCAGTGTGGGGTTTGTATACAAGGGGTAGGGGGGTATTCTCAGAAGGCTGAGCTTTGTACTTCAGTATGTGGCCTATGCATACATCAGTTTCACTTCTCTCTCTGCCTCAGCCAACATTAGTAACAAAGCTGGTCAACATTTATCAAGCAAAAGTGTTTAAAACAAAAAATGGCCTTAAGATGGGCTTAAGTGTTGTGGGAAGCTTTGTGCGAGTCTTTTGCATTAGAGTGAATATAGATACTCACAAAAAATTTAATTTACAATGGGTAACACCATTAATTTCAATGCCTGATTTACACTGATGTAAAAGAAGGGAGAATAAGGCCTTTAGGACATTAGTTATTCTCCCACTAATACTGATATGAGACAATTTCTTTCATTATATATATATATATCAGTGATGCTTGGGCAAGTCACATGAACCAAAATTTTCACAGGTGACCACTGTCTGTTCCTCATTTTCTAGATGCCCAACTTGAGACCCCTAGGGTCTGATTTGCCGAAGTGCTGAGTACTCACAATTGCAACTGAGGTTAATAGGAGTTTTACTCTGAACATATAAAGTGCTACAAAATGCTAAGCACTGCAAAAAATCAAGGCCCAATCATCTCAAACTGAGCACCCTTAATTTCTGTGCTTCAGTTCCCCATGTATAAAAGGGGGATAATAATACCACCTCACCTCACAGTGGTATAAAGATAATTTAAGTAATATTTCTAAAAATACAAAAATTCTACAGCAAGAGCACCATAGAAAAACCCAGGATGACATTAATAATTTTTTATTCAGTGCAGGGTTTGGCTGGTATGCTGTAAATAATGCATGGGCCACTTGCTGAATAATGAGGATAAAAATAATAGAAATATCAAGGCGCTACCTGTTCAGTAAGCAGTGTCCATCCGGTGCACTGAATGAGGAAGAGGTTCTATGGAAAAACAATCACATACAATTGAAGACTGTATCATAATGCACAAGGGGGGTAGGATTACATAGGCACCCAAAAATCTGGCATTTCCTAATTTTTGTGTGCTTGACTGTACAACCTTCATAATAATGTTCTTTTCGTGCATTGAAAAAGCTGTAGCTCTTTTGCTTCAGGGTTTGTTCTCTCACCCCTACCCCCCAGCGCAATCATTCCCTCTACCAGTAATTGAGGGCAGGATGCATTGATATGTGATGAGCCATCCTTAGCATAAATCTCTGTGGGCAGCACTTATTAATCACATTTCTTGTGCAGGATAGTGGATAGTAATGGTGTAACTCTCTCCTAAGGATACCCATTATGTCTATAATCATCTGCATTCTGCATTCAAGTATGAGTAGTCAATCAAGTATCCTCTCCCCTGGCCAGCTATTGTGTACATATTTTCTCACTATTTTTATTCTATTAGGGAATGTTTGGAATTTCTGATTATAAGCAGCGATACAGTGTTTAAAAAAAAAATCACTGACTCCAAGGCAGAGTGCAGCATTTAGAGAGTGTCAGCTTAAAAAGTCTTCAGAGTGCTAAGCAAAACAAAGATGAAATAAAATATCTGTCAGTCAAGGGAAAATGTTCAAAGTGGTGAGTTAGGTTTGAGTTATATGATGTTCAGTGATTATTATGGGATTCTTCTGGCTAAAAGCCTATGTGCCTTGAAAATTGATCCTTTAAAAATTGATCTTTCCCATTCCTCTCACCGGTCTCTCTCTCTTTTCCCATTAGGTGAATCATACTATTACTTCAGGACCTAATCCTGCGCCTGCCTTCCATTCCCACTGACATCAATAGAACTGTTACTAGAGGGGCTCGGCTACTTACCGGATAGAGCCTTAGAACTTTCAAATTGAAAAAATTAATAAGTTGATTTTGATACAGTTGAACCCATGTAATCAAACAGGATAATGATCTTCATTCAGCTAGTGCCTTTCATTTAGAAGAATCCCAAAGCACTTTATGAATTTAATTTTTAACTAAATATATAGCAATCTATTTGCCTATCGCTGGGAAGAAACAGAACCACTTTCATGGAGCACAGCACTGAAGAAGTGAAAATAGATATCCAAATTAAATCAGGTAGAATTTGACCATGACACCAAGGCTACAATACGTGCTGTTTGTCTTCTTAGACTGTTTACTCTTTGGAACCATTACATTTTTCCTTTATCCCTTTCTGTTAGAATTCAAATGACATTTTGGTACCTTAGATAGCTTTGCTAATAATTTGAGAATACTTTAATTTGTAAATGGCCAATACTTAAATAAGGACTTGATTCTGCAAACACTTAGGCACATGCTTAACCTTTTTCATGTGAGTAGGCTCATTGAAATCAACATGTAGACAATCATGTAAGGTTAGGCATATATAAAAATATATGCAGGGTCAGGGCATACATTTTCTCTAATCATGAAAGGTGTTCACAATATTGCTTTATCAGGGGCTCAGTGTTTAACGTCTTCTGGGGTTAGTTCTCACCAGCCAAACAGAATTAAAGACACCCACCTTTACTTTAGGTTGTAATAGAATGTAGAGCAGACATTGATTTCTCCGCAGTAATGTATAACCAAGTTGAATGGTGCCCTATTATTACTTATTTCTTTGGGGTCAAGAAGATCCACAAATATAATATACCTTTGTCTAATTTCTTAACGTAAGTGAATATCTATTACTGTATTCCTATATATATATAGTGCAGTGGTCAGGTTGATTTACATGCTTTATTTTAAGCCTGGTCTATGCTTAAAAGTTAGGTTGACATAGCTATGGGGTCAGGGTGTGAACAAATTCACATCCTTGAGCACCTTAAGCCAACCTGACCCCCAATGTAGATTCTTCTGTAGGCTAGCTGTTGCTGCTTGGGGAGGTGGATTACCTAGACTGATGGAAAAATCCTCTCTGTTGCTGTAGGAAACATCTATACTTCAATGCTACAGCAGCATAGGTGCAGCGCTGTAGCTGTGCCACTGCGGCACCTATAGTGTAGACATGGCCCAGACAATAACTCAAATCATGATGAGACACTGAATCTACATCTCAGTGCTAACATCATGCTCCTACTGCATGAGACTTATCCTATTGTGGTACCAGAACAGAATTGATAACATAGTCATAGACAGAAAGGGAAAGAAGAGAGCCAACTTTGTATCTGCTTTTTTGTGTGTGTGTGTGTGGTACTAGCGATGGTAGAGAAGCAGTTACTAAGGCTAGTGCTCAAGGAAGCAATGGGGGGTCAACAACTATTAACATCTGAAAATGTATTTTATACCTGATATTTTAACATTCATTTTTAAATGTCTCTCCCTGTATGTCCCCTTGACATCAGCTGCAGATTTTGGAGCATAGCTACTGGCAGGGCCAGCTCCAGGGTTTTGGCCGACCCAAGCAACCAAAAAAAAAAGAAAAGCCGTGATCGCGATCTGCGGCAGCAATTCGGCGGGAGGTCCTTCGCTCCGAGCGGGAGTGAGGGACCGTCCGCCGAATTGCCGCCGAATATCTGGATCTGCCGCCCCTCTCCGGAGCGGCCACCCCAAGCACCTGCTTGCCAGGCTGGTGCCTGGAGCCGGCCCTGGGTACTGGGTTGGGAGGAAAAGGGAGCAGTCTGTGGACAAGGTGGGTGTGTGCCCCCTAATCAGGAGAGTACGGGAGTATGGAAGATACATAACCTCTCCTCCAAATAAGGGATCATATGGGGAGAAGGTTGAGAGGATGCTACCATCAGTTTCGCAGAAAGTTTTGGTAATGGCCTCTCCACCCGGGCCAATATAGAGATACAAAGAATAAAACAAGAAGTAGAACAGAACAGGGCATGCAAGTACTGTGCAATATCTTTAAAAAAATGTCAGTGGTAGAGCTGTCCAGAGAAGGCTTAACAGAACCATAATTTGTCAGAATATGCAGAATATGTCACACTGTCTGGAGTGGTTCACAACCTAAGACCATCAAGAAGCAGAGCAGAGACCTCACACTGATGGTGTTCTGTAATTAGATTTCATCAGTAACAAGTATGAACTCCTAAAGCACCATAACAGATTTACCATGGAGTCACAAACAGGCCCTTTGAGCATTCTATCTTGTCACCCAGGCAAGCTGGATTTAGTGATAGTTGGTTGCTATACACCAAAAATCACAAAATATTCAGATTGCTCCAAGTCCCATGAGACCAGGCATTTACCCCAGGTCAATATGTACTTTAGCTCTAACACCAAAAACAACACTTGCAGACAATCTTATAGTAAGCTATCTAAGGATTTACTAAGAAAAGAAATGAGAGTTATTTGGAGGAGAGGTTAAAGGATGCAAACATCTATGTACAAATGAGTTACAGTCTATGGTTTTAAAAGGCGACAGTGTTGTAATAATCTGTCAAATCTGAAGGCCCTTTAGGGCTAATCCAGGTTGGCCCTGGGGATCTCTACTTCTGTTTTGTAGCTCCGACAGCAAAAGAGAGCTGAAACATTTTGTCAGTACTTTTATTTTCTTCTTCCTGTATTCAAACTGATGGGTGAGCCCTTTTACACATAGCCTCTCATTGGTGTAAAAAGGGCAATTAAAATCTTTGTATTGTGATGTCCCACAATGGCCCATTTAGTTTTGATAGGTCTTCTTGATGGGCAGGAGATGTTCCTTCCTGACAGGTTCACAGTTTCAGAGCAAACATTTTTTACAGTTATAAAGTAAAAACTTAAGTATTACCTTACAGCATGTGATAAAGAAATTGTAAGTGAGATTAATGCAGCAATTTACAAGCTTTTCACAAAGTCTAAACGCTAAAACACATTGTTATAAGTTCTGTACCCATCTTAACCATACCAACACACAGGTGAAACAGCCTGGTTTCCAGCAATGAATTTGTCAGTGCTTGGCTGAGGCCTAAAGCCTTGGCAAGAGCTGGCACCTCATTGTGTCTAAGTTCATTCCTGGATTAGGTGTATATAGGACAGGGGTAGGCAACCTATGGCACCCATGCCAAAGGCGGCATGCAAGCTGGTTTTCAGTGGCACTCACACTGCCCGGGTCCTGGCCACCGGTCCGAGGGGCTCTGCATTTTAATTTAATTTTAAATGAAGTTTCTTAAACATTTTAAAAATCTTATTTACTTTACATACAACAATAGTTTAGTTATATATTACAGACTTATAGAAAGAGACCTTCTAAAAACGTTAAAATGTATTACCGGCACGCAAAACCTTAAATTAGAGTGAATAAATGAAGACTCGGCACACTACTTCTGAAAGGTTGCCGACCCCTGGTATAGGACCACAGTGCTATGAGAGTGTGTTTAAGTGTCCTGCTGTGATATTAGATGCAGCCGTTATATTAATCTTTTTCTGTTTGCCCCCAGAATAACTTTGTTAGAATTACTAAATGTGTAAAGAGAGGGTCTTAAATTTTTAATAGTCATCTGCTTCTTGCATTTTATTAACCACTTATTTTAGGCAGCTATGAGAAATCTTGTTAATACACAATACAGAGCCAAAAATGGAAAGGATGCACTCTTTTACCTCATTAATTTATAGCTCATATAGAATTTTTGTTTGTGATACAATATGCAAGTATTAGCTGAGCAAAAACGATATTCTGAAACTATGTTTTTGTAATTCACCTATCTAGGAAACATAAATGGATGCTGCATGCAATTTTCATTGAGGTCCTATGTTTCATCCAATTTTCCAGCTGGCTTGAGTGAGGTAAAAGGAGGTCAAGTGATTGCCCAAAATTACATAGCTATTCAGTGGCTCAGCTGGCTACCAGGATTGGCTTTATCTGATAGACAACACAATCTCCTTAAACCACACAGCTTCCCACACGGCAGTGATAGAAAATGACAGTATAAATGCTGGCTATTTTTCTTTCTCCAAGCCTTATCATGCACTATTTAAGCATTATTTTTTTTGCAAAATTCGCTAAATTGAGTTCTTAAACTGGACAAAGTACTATAAAGTGTCCCATAGGGAATAATACTGCATTGACAAAGGAATGAACTGAAGGCCCAGTTCTGCTCCATTAAAGTCAGTGGTAAAATTCTCATTTACCCCAGGATCAATCCAGAATGACCCAATGTAATAGGCCTTTTCTACCTTCAATTTATGTGGACTCTTCCTGAAACACTGTTGAGCCTCTGTTGTGGAATATTAAGCCAAACATGGTTTAACCTGTTTACACCACCATCACCGAAAGGTCTACAATCACCTTAGGAGAAGAGAGCTTAGGAGAAGCAAAAATTGACATTGGGGCGCTCTAAGTTTTCAGAGGCTGGTTTCACTTTGCAAGTGTGAATACTGGCACACTATGTAAATGCTAACATGTGCACATACACTTTAAACTAGCACCAGCAGTATGCAAGAATTACAATTTGCATCTTCGTTTTACTGGATGTAAACAATATGGCTACCAAATACATGGATTTTTCTAGTGCAGACCAACTCTCAGAGGGAATAGTGCTATCTACTAAATTACTATCATCACTTCTTGCTCTATCTAGATTTTTCTTGAAGGTCCAAGTAGTGATCTAATTTCTGATGAAAGTGCAGTTCAGGATGGTATGGCTCTAGGTCCCAGTGAATTCTATTCTGGAACTTTTTTTAGATATATTCAACCCATGGTCTTCATGACTCTCCATAAGACTCTTCTTCAGTTTAAGTAAAATGTTATGTGACATCCTAACACTGATATAGCAGCTGCCCCACGGGGTAGGGAAGGTAAAAAAAAAAAATCACAAAGACACAAGGAAATATACATTAAAAAAGGGTGAAGATTGGCAGAGACCCTGCAGGGGTGGGGGGAAGGGGGTTCACCTTGCTCTGCAGCATGGGGCATGGGGCATTTGCGGGTTTCAACTAGTGTAAATGGTGGATTCTCTGTAACCTGAAGTTTTTAAATCATTATTTGAGGATTTCAGTATTTCAGCCAGAGGTTAGGGGTCTACTATAGAAGTGGGTGGGCGAGGTTCTGTGACCTGTCATGTGCAGGTCAGACTAGAATTGTCTGACCTGCATATGGCCTCAGAGTCTATGAGTCTAATTTGTGCTGAAAATAAATTTAAGTAAATGAAGACAGTGTTTTGATGCGTTAGCTTTAAGATTGTTGCTGTAATGGAGGGTAATCATGGTAACTGAAATTAGGAATATAACTATGATAATTGAAAACTTCTGTTGTGATAGGTATTTCAAAGACCCTGGAGTTCTGGGACTGCTAGATAATACTATCAAACTCTGGGTAACTAGCAATACTTGGCAAAAATGGTTGAAGATTTATTAGAATAAAACCTTAACTAATTACTTTCTGATAATCCTGTCACACACATGCGGTATTATACCTTTAATTCTTTTGCAATTCTATGATGGCAAAGTGGCACTTCAGCTGTTAAAACTTCCATGTCGTTGCTTTAGAAACAGTTCGTTAAAAGAGCTGCACCTTGGGTCACTGTATATCATTGTGTTCAAGCCTCTGTCCTTTCCCCCACGCTCACTCAAACTCCTTTTCAGGCAGGGACATGGAGGCTGGTGTAGGATGTGCAGCAGCTGCCAAATCTCTTTTTCGAGCCTGCTCTATGGGTGCTTTCTTACTGAGCAATGAAACCACTTCATTTTTGCTACTTTGGGAGATTCCCTTGTTCCCGTCATCCATTGGTTCTTTGAAAACAGGCTCCTGATCATCATAATAGAAATTAAGAACAGAAGGCCACATACAAGACAAGAGAAACATAATTCAAAGATTCTTCTTGAACAAGCTAGTACATGTTGTGTAATTGTCTGAAAATGAAATGATTTTGGTCTTGATACAGTAAGAATGAAAAATTAGTAAATTGTTCCCATTAGACCCTATTGGTGGAGAGAATTCACCATTTGACTAGTAAGGAGTTAAGTCAATGGGTCCAACACTTACTACTGGGTATTCCCATTGAAGTTACCATAGACCCTAGTGCTACTTACTGCAGTACTACTTGCTATTTATGTACCTTCTCAGCTCCCATACTATAGCTGCAGTTGACATATGTCTGCAGCATGTTACTTTTCTAGTTTCTCACCACTGTTTTAACTCCACATTAAGAACCTCGTTTCCCTTGCAAAGAACATCTGCTGATATGAGAGGCATGCTTTTAATATGTTGATTTATCATTGTCAGATGCAAGGCTTTAATGCTGGAATTTGAATATTGTATTTAAGGCACTTTTGTGATTACAGATGTTTTACATATAAATTGCTTTATATTACCCCAAAAATCTTTTGTATATTTTAAGGCAGCCACATGCCCACGTGTTTTACATTTTAATATCTTACTCTGCATTGCTAAACGGATGGGAATTGCTTTCTGTTTAAAATGGCTGCATGTGTGAAATAGAGGATCTTCAACTGCTGTGGTTGTCAGTAGCAAGATTTTAGTATCTTGGTTATTTTTCAGTGAGCCAAAATGTCTTACTGATTAGACATACCTATGGGTAATATTTATTACAAGAAGTGATATCAGGAGACTCAAGGTAGTGCAACTGCCACTCTAAGAATTTGTAAAACCAAAAAACAACTTTCCACACATTTGCTCTAGCTCAGCTGGGTTGTTTTCTACAAAGTGCAATGCTGAGTAGTTGAAATAATACCACCATCTACTGGACATTCTGTCAGT
Organism: Trachemys scripta elegans; assembly: GCF_013100865.1. Taxonomy (NCBI): domain Eukaryota; kingdom Metazoa; phylum Chordata; order Testudines; family Emydidae; genus Trachemys; species Trachemys scripta. Next base: position 19,055,990 of record NC_048308.1, on the reverse strand, counting down.
GAACCAGACTCATTAGGTAATAGAGAGGAAAGTGTGCCAAATTTCCAAGATGTCTGCTTTTGAATGTATGGATATATTGTTTTTGCCAAACACTAGCTGCCTAATTCTTGTTCTTGACTAACAATCTGTACTGCTATGTTTATAGGCTGCTTTGTTGTTCTTTATATAAGACACACGATTAATAAAGGCTAGTTAGTAGGGGTGAGCTGGCCAGGGGAGGTGGGGGACAGTTTAGAGGACAGCAGAGAGTCTTTCCTGTAGCAATTGTGCTCCATGAAAGATACATTAATGTGATTCCCAATGTGGCTGTTATTGTTTCTACTGATCCATGGCTAAAGTGTGAGTGTTTGTCCACATAAACCCTGGAAATGTCAAGGCCCAACTGTCGGAAATAGCATATGACAAAGACCCAAAATAAGGGACACAAAAATTATTCATGCAGGAAACTTCAAAAGTTGCAGGATTTGATGTGGTAGTATATATAGCTTTCTGTAATCTCAGTTTTCAGGGTAGCAGCCGTGTTAGTCTGTATCCTCAAAAAGAACAGGAGTACTTGTGGCACCTTAGAGACTAACAAATTTANCCCCATATAGATACTTATTGATTATAATCAAATCATCCGTTAACATTCTCTTTGTTAGGCTAAATAGACTGATCTCTTTGAGTCTATCACTATAAGTCATGGTTTTCAATCCTTTAATCATTCTCATGACTCTTGGATCCATGTGGGAATTCTTGCATGGCTTCAGTACCTATATTTCTCCATTGTGCCTCCTTTTGGGGGATATCATTTATTTTAATCACAAAACTACCTTCATCCAAACACATCTGATCTCCTTATGTCAGAAATAATCATGACACTGAGATTACAAAAAGAACAGGAGTACTTGTGGCACCTTAGAGACTAACAAATTTATTAGAGCATAAGCTTTCGTGGGATGCATCCGAAGAAGAGGGTTGTAGCCCACAAAAGCTTATGCTCTAATAAATTTGTTAGTCTCTAAGGTGCCACAAGTACTCCTGTTCTTTTTGTAATCTCAGTGTCATGATTATTTCTGACATAAGGAGATCAGATGTGTTTGGATGAAGGTAGTTTTGTGATTAAAATAAATGATATCCCCCAAAAGGAGGCACAATGGAGAAATATAGGTACTGAAGCCATGCAAGAATTCCCACATGGATCCAAGAGTCATGAGAATGATTAAAGGATTGAAAACCATGACTTATAGTGATAGACTCAAAGAGATCAGTCTATTTAGCCTAACAAAGAGAATGTTAACGGATGATTTGATTATAATCAATAAGTATCTATATGGGGAACAAATATTTAATAGTGGTCTCTTCAGTCTAACAGCAAAAGGTATAACAAGATCCAATGGCTGGAATAAAGGTAGACAAATTCAGGCTAGAAATAAGACACAAATTTTTAATGGTGAGAGTTATTAGCCATTTGAACAATTTATCAAGGGATGTGGTGGATTCTCTATCACAGACAATTTTTAAACCAAGATGGGATGTTTTTCTAAATGAGCTGCTCTAAAAATTATTTTGGTGAAGTTCCATGGCCTGTGTTATGCAGGTGCTCAGACTAGATGATCACAATGTTCCCTTCTGGCCTTGGCATCTATGAAGATGATAAAAGCAGCATATGGCCCCAGGTAACTTCAGTTCCTTCTACAAATTCCAAGAACTGAAGTAATGACTGGTAAGTTTCAATTTACATATGCTTTTCTGGGTGTCTCAAAGCAACTTGCTGTACTGCCCCCAATACAATATTCTTTTTTGGGAATAACACCACCCATAAAGCTATTTATGCAACTGTTTATTTTCTTTCATATAAAGCCTGGGCTGCCCAATGCCTGTTTTAGAAAAAAACAACCAACCCTGCATTTTGAAACCTTTAAACATCAGCAACAAGTTTTTCTTGGAGCTGAAGGAAGAATTAATTATTTACATGTTCCTCATTTACATGTTTCTCATTAACTTTTTACCTACTGTTAACAGGAGGTTTTTAAAAGAATTCTTTTCTATCTGTGATCCAAGTTTACTACAGCCCTGTTTCCAGGTAATATATTTAGCCATTCCTTAATTATTTGCAGTTAATCACAAAATGACATTTGCACACTGTAAGCATCACTGAAACACTGAAGATATCGCAGAAATTCCTGACAAGTCATTTTGGTTCATTAGTTCTGGGTTCAATTCACAATTTGCCACTGATGTGCTGTGTGACCCTGATCCAATGTATCTAATGGATAAATACCATTTTTTCTTTCAAAAGGATATAAAAGTCTTGAAATGTTTCAGGATCATGCATCACATGACCACTTACAGGCCAGATTCTGATACTCTTACTTAGATGGAGTCACATCTTACTCTTGAAAAGCCCCAGTGGGACTATTAATGTGATTAAAGCTATCAGAATTTAGTCCACATTAACAACCTGGTGTTTTCTGTGCAGCTCATTTTGTGGAAATGTTCAAACCTTTGCAATGACCAGTTTTTGTCCCTCATCCTCTTGGCTTGTTATCCATCACGGGACACCAATGTGGAACTTTCATAGCAAAGCCCCAGAGCAGGTGTAAGGGACTGAGGTGTCGGTGGTCTGGCCTAAAGGTCATGGCTGGGCTGGTGTCACCAACCAGTCACAAGGTGGTAATTAGCATGCAGGGATCAGAGTAATCATTAGCGCTGGGATCAATAGGCAAGAGCCAGGGTCAAAATCAGGCTTGGGTCAGAAACCCATGAGCAAGGTGAGGTCTAGAGTCGCAGCAAGCCAGAAGTCTGCATGATTGCCCAGACAACTTCCTGGGCCCCCCTCCCAGGTTAAATAGTGAGCATGGGCCAATCAGAAGACCTCAGGCTGCTGTTGTTCTGGACGCTTTGGATGGTACTTACTGCAGTGCCTAATCTCCGCAGTGCTCCCTGGGTGTGATTGTACCTGGCTTCCCACTGGCAATCTGGGAATCTCGAGTGTGCCAGGTTCCTCAGACCTAGTCCCACAGAGCCTTTCAAGTGGGTATTTTTCTATTATCTTGAAATGCAACCTTTCAGCTAAACCTTGGCTGAAATTCTGGCAAGTCCCCTTCAACTAAAATGGTGCTAGGAAGGGAATTATGATTTAGACTGGAAATCTTATGAAGCCTGGAAGATTCATATGATTTTAACTCAAAACCAGGCAAAACTGAGCAGTTCCAGCTATCACTTTTTAAAGTTTTGGGGTTCCTTAAAACTTAAAGTGAAACTCAGGGGATGAAGTGTCATACTTGTAACAATAAACAGTCTATTAGACATTCTATATTTAGATTTATCAGGAAAGTGATACCATATAACAAAAAGAATAAACCCTTTTAAAAAGTAAGTGTCGCCAATGATTCTCTGCATCAATAAATAAGTTCCATTAAATGGTATTAGCGTTGGTTGCTATGCAGGAATAGAAAGGTAACCCTCTTAGCTCTTGTGGCAACACTCTAGATCTTCCTAATGATTTCATGAGGCACGGAATGCATTTTACCCATTGTTTTTGGCATGGAATTCGGGTGACCATGAGATGACTATGTTGATCATGAACACAACTTTAAAGCCCCAGTACAACAGAATGAAAGGATGTTATTTCTGAAGCATCTGGTCTAAAATGTTTTTAAAACTGTTACTATTTGCCAAAGAGATGCACATTTCTAGGTTTTTAAAAAACACATATGGAAAGCAAACATGCTTTGTCAAATAACTCAGATATGTTCCTTTTCAAATGTTACTAGTTCCTGAGTAACATTTTCAAAAGCACCAAAATGACTGAGGAGTCCAAGGCTCATTTTCAAAATTGACTTAGGCACTTCAGAGAGTAAGTCCCATTGCTTTTCAGTGAGACTTAAGACCAGATCATCAAAGGTATTTAGGCACCTAATTTCCATTGATTTCATTTGGCATTAGGTGCCTAAATACCTTTGAGGATCTGGGTCTCAGGCTCTTAGGCACCTATTCCTAGTTGACTTAAATCCCCTTTCTTATCCTAACTGCCACTTTAGATGCCTAAGTGCAAAGTTGGACACTAAGGGTACGTCTATACTTACCTCCGGGTCTGGCGGTAAGCAATCGATCCCAGCTCGATCCCGGAAGTGCTCACCGTCGACGCTGGTACTCCTGCTCGGTGAGAGGAGTACACGGAGTTGACGGGGGAGCTTGCCTGCCGCGTGTGGACCCGTGGTAAATTCAAATTAAGATAGTTCGACTTCAGCTACGTGAATAATGTAGCTGAAGTTGTATATCTTAGTTCGAAGTGGGGGGTTAGTGTGGACCAGCCCTAAGAACTACTGCTTTAGCTGCTGCCTAACCCTGTATGTGCCTAAATTCCCTAGGTGCCTAAGTTTCTGCAGATAGAGTCATGTAGATGTCTATATTTCTGCTAGTATGTATGCACACAGCTACCTCAAAACCAACACCACTGAGCAGCTCATCACCTAACTCACATGTAAACCTATCTAATCTGCAGAGCCTGATCTGGTAGTTGTGTTCAAAGGCCATTTTAGAACACATCTACTAGATTAGGCCCTGTGTAGGGATACTAAAGAAGGTACTAACTGTGATTCCCCCAAGTGACAGTACCCCCCCATTATTTGCCCCCCTCACTTTAAAATCCAACAGTTTCACCAAGTACAAAAATCTCTTGGGTCTTCTGTTAAAACTTGTAAGCTACTGTCTGTAGAAACCATTGGTTGTATCTGTCCTGTGAAAGATACTTTATTACTATCTTAAACTTACAAACAAGTTAATTGACTTTGTTCTTGAAGTAATTGATACAATGTAAACAAACACTATAAGCCGTTAAGTGACTTTCACTTCATTGTAACAGCCATGGCTCTTAGGAACAGACCCCCACCCTCTGTGATTAAAGGGCCGGGAGTCTCAAAGGAATTAGCACACACCCCAAAAGTGTTGGAGACAGTAAATTAAGATATGGAATGTATGTTGATGAATGCTTGATGTACATGAATGGTTAGGGAGGTGCCATCCTAGAAAGGGAGTATCCATTGGCCGAAGAATGTGTCAAGTAGGACCACCAGACAACCCGCAGGAGGGTAAACTGGGATCCACCCCATCACCTAGAAGGATGAGAAACACAAACTTTGGACAGTGTGGAGCCACCAGGAATGTGCCACTTTGGACACTGTGGAGCCACCAGGAATGTGCCATCTGCTGATTGAGTCAGCAACAGCAGGATGAAACAGCTCCCATAGACTAACATAGGAATTAATTCCTAAGAATGGACTCTAAAGACTGAGGACTTTGAGTTTCTGGTTCTGCTGCCAGCCTCCAGGAGCATCGGGTGCACTTGACATGGGCTCGGCTCCATCCTCATGACCAAGATACCTGGCCAGTAACTTGGCATGAGCAACTTCTAGGCTGGTAACTATAACACCTATACAGAAATTGAATGAATGACTGTGTGAATGAATCTATATATATATATATATCCATATATAAGTGAGAATGACTGTACAGTCCAGTGGTCAGGGTATTCACCTAGGCTGTAAGACAGATTCAAATCCTCTTCAAGCTGTGGTTTGTGCAGGGCCTGATCCAGTAGGCATGCTCCTAGGAGAACACCTAGCTTGAGGATCCTGCCAGGATTTAGGACTTCAATGGGCATCAGGACCTCAATGGCCGTGTGGGCCCACTGTCAGATTTTTAGGCATCTAGGTATTCTAGCAGTGGAAACTTTGACTCCTAGGGAATGTACATGCATACAGGGGTAGGGGGCAGCTGAGTGGGGGTTTTGAGGATCTGCATTTTGGATTTATGTGCCTAAAATGGCTATTGGACACCTAATTCCCTTGGTGGATCTAGCCCTGAGACTTCAGACTTGTACTAGTGCTTAGCATATATGTGTAAAGGAATTGCCATCATGAATCAGACTGTTGGATAATCTGGCCCAGCATTGGCTAGCACCAGACACCTCCAGGCAAAGTTCAGGAAACTCCCTAAAGACCAAACATGGCATAACTTGTTCATACAAATTCTAACTCACCCCAGGCAGTCAGTGGTTGGCTTATGCCTAGAAGAGTGTATACACATTATAAATGTTAATGCTATTTAAATTAATTGTATATGTCCTTGTTATTCATGTAGATCCTCTTTCTAAACTTTTGCATATGGTAAATTCATTGCTGCGTGATGTTATCAAATATCATAGATTTAAGATAAATGGCTAAAGGAAATTGCCTTGAAACAATTTACTGGAAACAGAAGAAAATCATGACTAGGTGATGAATGACTTCATTCTATAGTCTTTGACCAATTATTTAACAAAGCATTTGCTACATTTGACTTCAGGCCAAGTAACAATGTAATCTGATATATACCCGCATAAAAAATGCATGGGTTGTAATGCATCAGAGGGCACACCACAAAAGCAAAGCATATTTTAAATAGGGTTACAAATCAGTTATGTTAATAATTTAACCTTTGTTATTTGGTGGATGCCACCAAACATAACAAAGTACTATAATGCCATGAATCAGAAACACCAGGTACCTTAGTGCAATTGCCTGAATTAATTCTTTGGTGAGATTCCATTCCAGTAGTGATTATGAGTTCAATACATGGGAGTTGCAAACAAGTTGGGTGGAAGCAAAACACCTTCCGTTTTTAATGGCTAGATGGAAGGGGTGTCTTGAAATCTTTTCTGTTGTAACATGGAGTCATGGTATGGAAAGCGTTGAGAAACACTGATCTAGAGGTTAAATCAGTGATCTACAAGTTAGGATTCCTGGGTTCTAAAAATCATGGCCACTTACTTCTGTGTCTGTTTGATGGGTCTAAAAATACCCACCTCAGATACCCAAGATACTCCATTGATTAATGGGACAAATCCTGCCAACCAGCCCTCCTTCAAAGGCAAAGAAGAGGCAATAGGTGAGGATAAAAGAAGCTCTCAGAGAATGCACTCTATGCCCAAATCTTCAAAGGTATTTAGGGACCCAAATACCTTTGAGGATATGGACATATGTGCCAAAGGGTTGTGATTATGGAGGTTTCCAGAGCCAGCTGACAACTTTTTTGGCACCTGAGGCAGGGAGCTCAAATGATGCCCCCATGCCCCCTCACTTGGGCCAAAACTTTGAAAGGTCTTAATTCTGCCTTCTCATTGTACTGCTCTGCTACCTACCCCAATAAAGGAGAACTAACAACTTAAAATGCCTTGTTCAAAAATTTTATGCTCCACATATATCAAGGTCAACACCTTGGAGACTCTTGCTTATAACATTTATTTCAAACAGTATGTCATGCCACAACACTAAGCCACACAGAAATTTGAAGTTATGTATGTTTCTGGTGATTCCATTTTCCTTTGTCATTGTTCTCCCACGAAAAGGTCCAGTCATAGCATTATCCTCCATAATGGCAACTATGGCATCATCTATCTTCCCAATTTGGTATTTGATAGGTGTTTGGTGTTTATCGCTTCCACTCGACTTTCCCATCATGTGGCACTCAGTGGTTTCAGTGTCAGAGAGGATGTTCCCAGACGTTGCTTCAAAATTTGCCATCAATGAGTTGATGCAGAGAAAAATACATAGATGCTTTCAATTACATTAAAAAATTCAGCAGCCTCACTAGAAGCTGATGCTGCATCACTGACCACCAAGTTCAATGAATGAGAACTGAATGGGACAAAAAAGCTCGAGCGTTTAACTCTCAGATCCATGTCTGCACTCTGTTCTTTCCTCTCAAGTTGGCACCATTATCGTAGTCCTGACCTGTTATGTCAGTTATCACAATTCCCGTATCTTCCAGCTTTTCAAGCACATTTGTCATACCAGCTCCTTTAGTATCATCAATGTCAATAAATTCTAGAAAATGCTCTCTGACAGTCACCATTGCAGGGACATTTTCACTAGGTTCTATTGTTATTACAAAATGCACCATTAAAGTCATTTGTCCGTATGGCTGATGTCAGGTGTGCAGTCCAGAATAACAGAGTAATATCTTGCTGACTTCAGATCTGCCACAATCTTCTGTTCGACTTTTATTGCCAGTAACATGATCTCATTTTGAATTGTTTTTCCGAGGTATTGGTGTGTGTACATTTCTTGGGTGGTGACTCTTCTTAGATGTTCCTGGAGTACAGCATCAAACTCAGCCATCAGCTCCACAATTTTAAGGAAGTTTCCATGGTTTGGCACATGCAGCTGATCTGAAGTGCCATGCAGTTCTAGGTTTTGGGTAGCAAGCATTCTTACAATGGCAATGAGCCTTTTCAGAACATTTTGCCAGTAAAGAGACTCTGATGCAATCTTCTCTTGATGCTGATCATCTATGGTGGCCTTTAACCTTAGTCTCATCAAGCTCTTTCCACCTATGGAATGCTCTCTGGTGATTTGCTGCCTTCTCATGGCAGCCAGATTTCTAGCTAGATTTTTCCAGTCCTTTGTTCCTGTAGAATCTAATGTGGCTTGAACATTAGACTGGAAGAGTTTTCAACAAAAACAGTATGCAGCATTCTGGGGTTTTGAGTACATAAGCCATGGCCTCTCCACTTTGTCACCATTGGGGATTTCATGCCAGTAATGTGTTGGATGGAAACTTCTATTTTCATTGTCTTTGGGGAACATGAAGTTTTTCACTTGCTGTGGCCCATGCAGAACAAGGAAGTCCCTCGGGCTACTGCTCAAGTGGATCCACAGTCCTGGATCATCTATACTTAAGGAACTAAACTCAGCAGCAGCTGTTTCTTGCTCCTCCACCAGTCTTCTCTGATCCACACTTTTCTTCAGAAATGTGCACGGTTACAACCATTTGAGATGGATATATGGATGCTGCAGTAGCTGCCAGGTCACCTGCACTCTGACTAACTGGAAGATCAGGCATCTCCTCACCATTTACATCCTCACTGGGGCCAGAAGGCTCATCGTGAACATTTGTGTCTATGTATCTCAGGAGAGCTCCTTCCTGCTTAGATAGAAAAGCTTCCTTTGCTTTCTTTCTTTTTCTGAATGCTGCCCCAGAAGGGTGTTGTCTTCTTTCATTCATGACTGCTGTTCTGTGCCAGCTATAGTGACTTTCAACAATCAATTGAAGGGGACAAATAAGCAGGCTGGTAGCAGAGCTTGAGTGAGGGAAGATATCAGCATCTTAAGGGCCTAACTGGCTCCTACTACTTCAGTTGACTGCCTGTTCTCCTCAAGTGGGTTCAGGGAAGCAGCAGGAAACAGGAAGCTCCCTGAGAAGCTGGTGTTAATCATTCCAGGCTCCTGGGGGTGCAAGAGAGGTACATAAGAGGCTCCTCCTCTCTCTTCCTGCAGCTCCTGCTGCTTTCTGTTATTCCCTCTCACCTTTTCTCCTGCCTGCCTGTTATGTCTCTTTTGCCCTCCTTCCTCCAGCACAGCACTCCACCATCTCTGTGTATCTAGGGCAGAGAGAATACATATGCACCAGCAACAGATACAATTTTCTACACTCTGGGTCCTAGTGGCACCCTCCCACAGTCTGGCACCTGAGGCAGCCGCCTCAGTTTGCCTCTTGGTAAGGCCAGCCCTGAAGGGTTCCTTCTGTGACACCAGTAAAGTGCCTTTAGATAGGGTGATCAAGGCTGGGGGAACAGCCAATGAACCTGCAGTAACACCTACACTGTGAGAATGCCAACATATGCAAAGAGCAGTTACAGAGACTACTATAGTACTAAAGCTGCAATGGCAGACACTGATTGGCCCTGCTGCCACTCCACAACCTACGGAAAGATTCTTTCATCTCTCCTGAGCAACTGCCAAAGAATCTCCCTGAACTAAACATGTTTACTTGGGCTTGACACAAGGCCCAGGATTTGCCCATTTCTTTTGTAAAGCATTTTGAAAACAGAAAAGAGGAGAAAGAGAGCTGTAGGAGTAGAAAGCATTATCATTAGAGCTAACAAATATTGCATTAGTATGTCACACATTAAGAGATTCTGACTCTGCATTAAGTGGTTTCTCATGGGTAGTTTATACAGTGCATGTCTGTCTTGTTCCATAAGAAATAATGTACATCTCATTCTAAACATGCGCATTTCCATTCCTTTGATTCCAAACCTACTCAAAAGGATCTGGCCAGCTGAAGAAACTCTGCTTAGTTCACGGGTCGGCAACCTCTGGCACACTGCTCGCCAGGGTAAGCACCCTAGCGGGCCAGGCCAGTTTGTTTACCTGCCGCGTCCACAGGTTCGGCCGATCGCGGCTCCCACTGGCCGCGGTTCGCCGCTCCAGGCTAATGGGGGCGGCGGGAAGCCGCGGCCAGCACATCTCTCGGCCCGCGCTGCTTCCCGCCGCCCCCATTGGCCTGGAGCAGCGAACCGTGGCCAGTGGGAGCCGTGATCGGCCGAACCTGTGGACGCGGCAGGTAAACAAACTGGCCCGGCCCACCAGGGTGCTTACCCTGGCGAGCTATGTGCCAGAGGTTGCCGACCCCGGCTTAGTTGTACACATCAGAAAATTCAATTATAGGAATAGGCATAACATATGTCTGATGGAACAACTATAAAAAAAATCAAATAGCAAGAAAATTAAAATGGAGACATTATTGGAAGATGCATAGGCCCATTTTTGTTCAGACTATGTCAGCTCCCAAAGAAAGACCAGTTGAATGAGATACCCTTCTAGCCCTATGTAAAATTTTAACTTTAGGCATGGAATGTTATTTATAAAAGGATTTAGATTGACACTTCAGTATTATTGTTATACCCTGGTAGGTACAATGTGCCACTGCCTTAACCCTTTTTCATGGGCATTTAGGGAATTGGGTACACTGATGAGCTGGAGGATGGATGGGGTTGAATTAGTGTTTGTGCTAGGGTATTAAATTAATTGGAGATTGCACAGAATTTCCTACTGGGTATTATTTTAAAGTCATGTGAGGCTTACGTAGTGTGAAACTGATGCTATAAAATTTAAATATATAAATATGATAAAAGATCCATTAAGAAAGAGGCTCTCTTATGGTCATTTACAAAAAAACAAACAAAAAAAATGATGATGAATCCTTGTTTTAGATTTATCTGGAATCAGGGCACCAGTACACTATATTTATCAGATTAAGAACAATGTTAAAAAATAAAAATAAAAACAAAACTAAAATTCCCTCCCATTGCAAAAGGTTTTCCTTGATCAAGCAGGCCCACTGAGTCATCGGTGACTAATGCCAATTCAGATTATAGTAATGCTACTAAAAAAATAAAAAAATCAAAGGATAAAGAAGAAAAATTGGCATTAAGAAATGGCGATAACAAGAACAGCTGAATGTAGACAAGATTTAGGTTTGGTAAATATTAGAAGCCAAGGGCTTAATGCTTAATAAAAAATCTTCCCACAGTAAAAAATGGCAATAAAAGAGCTGACCCAGTTGAGGTCACAAAAATAGACAAGTTTGTTAAAAGAAGAAAATGGACAAACCAAAGGCTAGAGGTAATGGAAAAGGCCTTTTAAAAAGAAACTTGCCTTCAGAAAGACCTGTGAAAAATGTGGACAGAACTACAGTACTGTTATTTAAGTGCCGTCCATTGTCTGCTGCTTCTAAAAGCCGACTGGATTTGTAAAATAAAGTTATCAATCCTTTTTGTTTTAGATTTGGAATGGTTGTTTACCTTAGTAAAATTATTTTATTACATAAGTTATTGGAATTATAGTAATAATGATTATTCTAATAATTCTGTTGTAATGTGTTTTCCTAGGGAACAGAAAATAAATTCCAGAGATCTCTTTTTTAAACCAACTGAGAGAATATATTTAAAATGCTTCTGCTGTTTTTGAGAACCCAATATTCTCACTTCTTTTAGAAATATCCTGTAATGAATCTAGCCCTAACTTCTGTGAAAGTTGAAAAAGTTTGGACTTATGAAGTGCCAGAAAGTGCATTCCTTGAATACAAAAAATACCTACAGAAGTGAATGAGAGTCTGACCTGAAAATGGCTTTCAAGATCAGGCCCTAAGTAGCTCTCTGTCCTTTCAGAGTTTTCTTTTGGAATCTATACTATCTAAATTCTGTGGATTAGCTTCCCAGCAGGTAAAAATCCACTGAAGTCAATGGAGCTACACTAATAACTTCAGTTGTGAATATGGCCCTGTACCTACATGAGTTATTTTGTTTCAATTATTTTTCAGGATGGAGTAAATCAATGCTGTGCAGTCGATATTCAGTTTCACGTTTCTTTCCACTAACAGAGATGACTCTGTAGTTCATGGACTCATCTTATTAAAAGTATAGGAGTGGGATTTTCAAAAGTGCTAAAGTGACTTATGAGCAATGAAAGTCAGATTTATGCTCCCTAAGAAACACAGGTACTTTTGAAAATTCCACCCCAGAACTGGATGTCAGATAGTCTGCTGAGGCTGGCCAATAGGAAGACTGGTTTTAGGATTATGATTGTTGGTTCAATATACTCAGAGGTCATTATCAGGAATACAAAGTCTATTTTTAGCAGGTTCAAAGATATAGAAATATGTAATAATTTAGCTGCCAGGTTACAGATCTATATTTGAGAATGAATTGGGTCTCCTACTTTCTAGGTCAGGGGAAACTATACCACCAAAATGTCATGTCTGATATCCAGAACACACCACAGTGTGTTCTTCAGCACACCCAATTAATGTATTCAGTTTCACACTATGCTGCACCCTGCCACTGAGAACTTCATGTCAACAGCATGGATAAAACTCCAATTTTAATGGTACAAAAGCCGCGTCCCTTAACGTGTGAAGAAAAGGAGGTTCTTCCATCCATAGCTAGAAGTATATGGCCTGTAACCTACATTTGAGAAGGTTTGATTCCAAACAGAGGGGAAGGGTACAGCTACACATTAACACATTGATTATAGTATTTTCGACTACAAAAATGGATTAGAGCCAGATCCTGAGCTGCAGTACAGCCCCTTTGCTCTCTGTAGTTTAGTATTCTTCCAGAATCAGTGTTTACAGCGAAGAAGAGAAGTTGAGAAAAGGGTGAGCACAATGACCCTCAACCTTAGGCAAAGTCCCAGTGGGTGATGGCTGAGGTACAGTAGCAGTTGAGAGGAGTGGAGACATTTGCATTGCTGTTGCCAGTGTTATATTTGTTCTGGGGATAAACTGAGGATTTAATTAACTGGTATTGTCAATGTTACCTTTCAGAGACACTAAATTCACCAAAAAAAGCAATTCAGTTTCATAGAGCTGTAGTAATATATCACTTATGATATAGTACATGAGATTACCAATAACAAACCTTTAAAATCATCAGTATAAAGAGACAGAAGAAAAAATGCTGTCTTTTCCAAAGCCAGCTATGCTGTATGATGAGGTTACTAAATACAGCATATGCTACAATAAGTTTCCATTAAAGGTTTAGAAAATGCACTTATTGCCATAAACTCTTTGCAGCTCATTTTCTATTTGTACATGTGACTTAATTCCTAGATGAACATCAATCACAGCTGAAAAGAATAACACCTGTAACATTTTTCATTCTTGAGTGAACATATAAAACCAAAAGAATCTGACCAGGAAAGTGACCTATATTGTATATGTGCATTGTCTAAAAGTTATTACCATTTGCTATATTTCACCCACTACAGTTGAAGTTTTATGATTTATACTGTGTTTTAATCATATACATTGAATTTATTATTTATACTTAGTGCCTAAAATGTGTTGGGCACTGTTCAAACACAGAAGAGAGCGCCTCTGTGCCAAACAGCTTAGGGTTAAATCAACTAAGGGACTCAAGTGTTGCAATGCCTAATTTTTAGGTACCTTGCCACCCTAGTAGAATCCACAGCCCTTAGTTAGATGCCCAGGCTCCCTATGCAATGCATGGGGGGAGAGAGGCCCCTAAGAATGAGATCCACTAAAGGCTGCAAGCTGAATGAGGAGCCAACCAAGCTAGCCAACAGAAGATAGCAAGGAGAAGGCTGTGGCCTAAGACATACCCCTGTAAGGATGTTAGACACACAGACCCAGGCTGGAGGGTGGCACCTATCTCCACTTGGGGCTCACACCTGTGAACTCTTTCCTGGAGTGAGACATCTAAACTGTTTCTTGCAAGAGAGGTGGTGGCAGCACAGGTCTAAAGCCATACAAAATGGGCTAGGGGAAGGGGATAAACAGTATCCCTCATAACCTTTAGCCCAGTGATTAAGGCACTCACATATGCACTGAGACACCCTGGTTCAATTCACCCTTTTGCCTGATGTAGAGATGGGATTTGAACTTGCTTTGCCCACTTCTCAGGTGAGTGTCCTAATCGCTGGACTATAGAGTCACTCTCTCTCTAGCCTATTCCACATTTAATTATTTATACACAGTGGAACAGCTTCAGCAGGAGAAATTCCCACCCCAGAATATTCAGAATCCAATGGTTAAGGCATTCACCTGATGGATGGGAAAACTGAGCTCTCCATGGGTGTGAGGGTCGACTCGCATGGTTCGAACTACAGGATTAGGTCCTAAAGAGACAGAAAAAAAAATAGGATGAAAGAATGCAATAGTGTATAACATATGTAAAAACAAATAGGATGTTGCACATGTCATGTTAGTGCCCATTTATTTTTTTAAAATTAAATGTGACAAGCCATATTCCCTCTTTTTGTTATTTTACCAGTCATTGCTGCCTTGATTTTCATTATTACTCCAAACCTAATTTTGCTCCTAAATTTGGCTCCTCCCCCCCACAAACACACACACTTTTATTCTGTAGAATTTGTTTAGTTTTACTGTTCCAGAAAAATACTGACTGAAATAGTTCAGGACTAGTGCAATATATTTCTACCTATATTATTTACTCATACCAACACTTTGAGTGCTTCTGCACTGTCTTTTGGTCTGAAGGAAATCACTTCCAGGATGGCAACTTTGCTCATTGAGATGATCTAGTCTATAATCTTTTGTGCAAGTATAATGGGCATGGGGAAAGCACTATGCAAACATTAGGTATACTATTTCCTTCACCTGTCCTGTATTTCAGCTTACCTCTCTACTGGGGTACAAATCAGAGTAATCTTTTCAGTACTTTTGATAAA
This sequence comes from Trachemys scripta elegans, assembly GCF_013100865.1. Taxonomy (NCBI): domain Eukaryota; kingdom Metazoa; phylum Chordata; order Testudines; family Emydidae; genus Trachemys; species Trachemys scripta. Next base: position 19,040,970 of record NC_048308.1, on the reverse strand, counting down.
TTCTATATCTATATTATATAGAGTTAAACTTCTGATTGAACATACTTGACAATTGCTAAAGGAAAAATACTAAATCTCTCTCTAAATGTACAACAGTTTACTTGTAACTCCTGAAACAACTGAGAATATTGTCAATAACTTTTTAAAGAACACTTTCAAGAGGATTTCTCCAAGTTTTAGCACTTGTTACTACCACAAGTTCAAATGCCAACTATAGTTAGGTGCACACACATACAATCCCCATAGGGCTCTTCTTTGAGAGGATTTACTCTTCTCAGTTTCTGTGGAATAGTGTCCCAACCCTGGGTAGGGCCAGCAGCTCCTTAAAATTGGTAAACAGGTGGTAGTTCCACAGTCTTATTTAAACTCCCCTTGAATCTTTGCAATGTCAGTCTGCAGTTTGCGCAGCCTGCAAACTAGTCCTCTTTTTCTTCTCCAGTGCGGGTAGGGAGGGAGCCTACACCATGAATCCAACAAGATGGCAAAGTCCCTGGAACACAATCCTTACCACAGAACCTTCTAGGCCTTATGTTGGTGCATTGATGAGCTAAGTCTGATTCCGCCTCCTCTTGAGTTCCCGTTGGTTCCATGATCAGAGAATGATTCTGGGTGTGTCTTGCCAGGCTACTTGCCCACAATGGAAATCACCCAATTAGCTTCAACAGTTAATGAGCACATCCACTGCCTGCCCCATCCCATTTCTGAATGATTCTGTCCCATCCAGCAGAGTCATCCTGCCTATCTCTGGTAAGTGTGCAGGCACACATAGTGCCCTAAAACAAAAGCAATACTATGTAACCCCACCTCTTGTATTTACACCACTGAATGCTGCAATGCAACAAGTGGGTACATTCTCCCCAACCTCAATGATTGATGTCATAGTGCTCTCATGATGTCTATGACTGGAAACTATATCTTGTGTATGTCTATCTGCATATTCAAGTAGTATCAAAAAGGTACACACAGTAAGCAAGTATCATTTGTAGATCTTTGGTCCCTACAATAGTAGCACTATAAAAACATAATCCCCAAATTTTGTATGTTGTCTTTTAATTGTGTGTTCTGTGAGGTTGTGACAGGGTCCACTCACCAATGCAGTGCCTCCTGCTGGCTGTTTTAGAAATTTAGAAACAGTTTTAGAAACTGTTCACCAGTGGTGCTGCCATCACTTCTGCTCCAGCATCCACATCACTTCCAGGACCACAGAGTCCTCTTCAGGACACAGCCCTCCGGCTATGCTGCACTCGGTGCTCACCCCTTCTGGGGGAAAGTACTGCAGTCCTCTGTCCAGCCACTTCCCTCAGTGGCAATTGTAGCCCATTATCTCGTCACTTTCTCAATGATGAGGAACGGGACTCAGGCCCGCCCATTACTCTCGGTCCCAGCCCGGGGACCCTGTAGATGGCCGCCACTTGCTATGCCCCCTCCATCTCCTCAGTAGATTTTCCTGGGCTACTTCCCCATGGCCCAAGCACCTTCTTTGCCCTTACCTCATGGCCTCAGCCTGCAGATCCCTGCAGACGGCCAGGAGCTGCCTTCAGCTGCCTGGGTCTCTGCCTGCAACACTGCTCTGTCCAGGGTGCCTGCTGCCTTTAGCCTACAAGGCAGACAGGCAACTTTCCTCCTCAAGTTTCAGGGAGTGACTGAAGCCGCTCTGCTCTGCAGCCCTTCTTATATGAGCCAGCCCGACCCTGATTGGCTGTTCCTTGCAGCCCCTCTCTAATTGGCTGCCTCCTGCGCAGCCTCCCTAGGGCTCTATTAACCCCTTATGGGCAGATGCCCCATCACAGAGGTCCAATAGATATTTGTATTACAAGAAAGCAAATTCATCCCAGTTCCATTGGAGAACTCATGTTGTGAATTTACTGGTGCTTGTATCCCTTCATTTGATATTCCTGAAATGAAGTATTATGGTTTGTATCAAATTCCTTTACTAGTGGATTTAGTTCTGCTTACACAATGGAATCAGACAAGATTCACCCCCTTCCTCTGTTATGTACACTTGCATTACCTACTTGCTGTTGAGTTCTGCTTGCTGTAGTCTCTTCTCACAATAGTACCTCCATAGATTCAGCGGCATAAATTAATCCACAGGGATGTAGCGTCTCTTGGTGAAGGTTTTGGATAAGACCTTCTCCTGACACTGCCTGTACCTTGTAAAGAGGTAATTCACCTTCCAATTGTTCTAGTGCCACATATACTAATGGTTCCCATCTATCTGCAATTTTCTGCTTTCCTTTGGGACTAAAGTTGCACATTATATCTTCCAGTTATATAGTATATATTATTACTTGGCATCCCATCATCATTGCTTTGCCAATTGATTTTTTCTCACTTTCCTTAGTAGCTAAATCATATGCTTAGCAAAATCTGTATCTCAGGTCCTTCACGGTTTGCTGAAGTGTTACCTCATATTGCCCTTGCTATTATATTCCAAGACACAAATCAATTGGTACCAAGGGCTGCCTTCCTAAAATTAGAAAGTGTGGGGACTTTCCCGTTGTATCATTATTAGTACAACTAATATGCATGAATGAGTAGTAGAATATATTTCCCCTAGTTGTTTTTATATGCTTCAAGAGCTCCTAACATACTCAAAATTGTACAGTTTTCTTGAAGATGGTATGGAGTAGTGCGCAATCCTGTGTGATTTTACACAGCTCAGCAATCAGATCCAATTCAAAGTTTGCACCTTGATCACTGTGTATTTTTCTAGAAAAGCCATAGGGGCTGATAAAATTCTTCCACAATTCACTAGCCACAGTTCTAGACATTTGGTCTTTTGTCAGACAGGCTTGAGCATACAATACAATAATCACAAGAATATTCCTAATATCAGAGACATCCAGTTCTGTAGTTAAGAAATCAATGAGGACTAGTTCAAGTAGGCAAAAGCTTTGATATTCACAAGTTTGGCAGCCTTCTCAAATTTTGCCTTCCTCCTGAGACAGATCTGACATATATCCTGGCTGCTGGGGTCATATGGGACCAATAAAATTGACCTTTAGCCAATTTCAAGGTGCTCTTCATGCCCAGATGACCCATACATTCCTCACCATATATCCCTTCTAAGGCTGGGTGTTGATGAGCATAATGAATTACTTGCTGCCTCACATCAGCTCCTCTCCTTTCTGTGTTCCTTTACAAAACTCCATCCAACAGCTTTGGCCATTCTTATAAATAGCCACCTATTGTACCACTTCTTTTCTCCATCCTGACTGGGCCTATGGGTAGAATCCAGAAAATGAATCACAGGTGGTATATACTTATCACATCATTTTCCAAGGGAAGAGTTGATTTTGCGGAAACCACATTTTCTGTTGAAAAGATATTCTGACTGAAAATTGCCCACCAGATCTAATGTGCACATTGTGGAAAGAGCACCTCCTTTACTTATGAAGATTTACAGATTGCTTAGCTGATCACAGACTATGCGATGGGAAAGCACCTGCCTGATTGTAAGTACTGAAGAATTGCAAACATGCAGTTAACTGTTAGATACCTGATATCCAGTCTGAAACAGAGATACTGTATACCTCTGTTTTCTAATGATAGTTCTTTAACTAAGCATGTAGATATGCACATGCCTCAGCTGAGAATATAGTTACCAGTGGCTGAGGAGTAAGGATCTCATCCTGCCACCCTTAGGCACACGAGCCCTGTCACAGTTCAGGGCAACTGCACTTATATTTACCCTCTCTGGTCCAGTAAAGGCACCCACTCTAGGCTCCAGGGTCCTCAGCCATCACCTCTCTTGGGCAGAAACCCATATCTCTCTCCCTTCTGACTGGGGTATTACCAGGGAGAACAGGTCTGTGCCTACACTGTGTTATTCCCCAACAGACTGCCTAAATAGGCCTGATTTGCTTATTTCCTCAGAGATGGTGGACAGTGTAATTGCCAACAGTTATAAATTACCACACAGTTCTCTCTAAGCAAGCACTTTTATTCCTAAGGTAAAAGCATTACAGAGAAAACATATTAAAACAATAAAAGAACCTACATATATGTTAATAAGCTTACCAGAGATCACCTTCTAATTCCAACAGGGACTCTGGTTAGTGATTAGTTCTTCAAACCCCATACAGGGGCTTTTCCCATAGTAACCAGTTTATAATAGCTTTTGTTCAGAACTAGCCCCAAGTCTTATGAGGTCTCAGTGGACCATAAGACCTTCCAACCCTTCCCTAAAGATTGGGCCCCCTACTTTGACCAAAGATCCTGTCCATTTTATGGATCTGAAAGAAAGCTCTGAGTCAGTTTTATCTTAGGCTATTTAACCAAAAATTCTTTCTTTGTTTGTTGGTCCCTGGAGAATCCAGTTTGAACCAGTAAATGCGAACCTTTCTCTAGGTGGTGGTAGCTCTCTGGAGGTGTTACAACCTGAATGAGTGTGCCTAACCACCACTCACTGATCCTAGTACCTGGAGGGCTTGGTCTTCCATGCAATTACATACAGTCCCTCAACGGTACATAAATATTTGCATTTTTAATACAATGAACTCCAAAAATACTTAAACTTGATTCAATAAGGTTTGTCCAGGAGTTTGTCATATCTGTCACAAGACCCGCTCAATTTCACTGGGACTGCATGGGATTAAGAATTCCCTGTTTGCATAAGTGTGGCGGGTTCAGTCCCTGAGCTGTCACTCTTTGTATACTTTTAAACCAAAGTGAGGATTATGTATACATTGGTTACTTAACACATTTATTCTTCAGAATCTGAACATCCATATATCAAAGGCAGCAATGTTGTGGCTCACCAGCTAATGAGGACCAGTGGACTGAAGAAAGTCAGCGTTTTGCTGTTCAGAGAATCAGAAGCTGAAGTACACGTGGTAAAGGGTTTAATACAGAAGTCATTCTTTCTTCTCTTTGAAGCTGTGCAGAGAATTAGATCTTCCTCCTGGATTATGAACTACTGGTTTTAAAAGGGCAACTGGCCCTCACTTAAATGAAAAGCTGCATACTGCAACTTTCATCATTTTTGGACTCATGAAATTTAATGGACTTTTGTTAACTCAAAGGTCTGAAACACACTAGAGAAAAACCATCAACCATGACTCCTTGTATGATCTTTGGTTGTTGCCAGCATTGGATGAAAGAATAAATACTGTCCATTTTAGAAATGTTGACTGATTTAGTCACTTCAAGGTTTGCTTTGCAGCCTTGAAATCATTTGTAAAATGCAGATACAATAGCACAGATGCTGAATGGTGTGGTAAGTCTAAGAGAGATCTTTTGTTACATCTTCTGAGCAAATAAAATGAACTTTGTTAATTTAAACATGGAAATACTGTATTTTAGTTATAATCGGTATATTCAGTGCATCTATATAGTATGGTTCTGTGTTTTAAAGTTCTTACGGTAAATTAACTAGGAATTTGAAATCCAGCATCATTATTCTTGCCAATGTAAAAATCTCCAAAAGCCATAATACTTTTCCCAATGCTTTTCCCAACCTGCTCTCACAGGGTATGTCTACACTTCAGTGAGATACCTGCGGCTGGCCTATTCCAACTGACTCGGGCTCACAGGGCTTGTACTAAGGGGCTGTTTAATTGTGGTCTAGACGTTCAGGCAATCCATTGGGACTACTGTGAGGTAGTCAATGCAGTACTATTATTTCAAATGCAGTCAGAAACCATGATGAACATGGTCAGGCCTAGTAGTCAATGCCATGGCAGTTGGGCACAGTGATTGCAGCTGTGGCAGTCATGCCCAATAGTTGGAGCCAGTGGTCAGAGCCAGAATCAGCGAGGCTGGAGTGAGAGCAAGGTTGGAGCAGGACTAGGAACAAGGCTGGAACAAGGGCAAGGCTGGCGCAGGCTAACACTTGGAGAGTCTGTTACCACTGTTGGACAGGAAAGAGTTCCAAGCCATGGAGTGATGAGATTGAGCTGCATCCGACGAAGTGGGCATTCACCCACGAAAGCTTATGCTCCAATACATCTGTTAGTCTTAAAGGTGCCACAGGACTCAGTTGAGATTGAACTGCTGTTCCTCCTGTGCGGCTCATATACGTGCCCTGGGAGTCACCTGACCAGCTGCAGATTGGCTGGAGCCCAGCACAGGAGTGACTCATCACCTTACAACTGCTACTTTCAAAAGACTCAATCCTGTTCCCATCAAAGCCAGAGATCAGATCCCCCAACCCTATATTGTTTGAACCCTCTCAGACACATTGCAAAATATAAAAACAGTTGTCAAGTATCAGGGGGTAGCCGTGTTAGTCTGTATCTACAAAAACAACAAAGAGTCTGGTGGCACCTTAAAGACTAACAGATTTATTTGGGCATAAGCTTTCGTGAGTAAAAACCTCACTTCTTCGGATGCATAGAGTGAAAGCTACAGATGCAGGCATTATATACTGACACATGGAGAGCAGGGAGTTACTTCACAAGTGGAGAACCAGTGTTGACGAGGCCAATTCAATCAGGGTGGATGTAGTCCACTCCCAATAATAGATGAGGAGGTGTCAAAACAGTTGGTTTTGTTTATTCTTTGAAATAAAATACTCTGTCTTGATTTACTGAAATTAACCTGATTTGAGCTAAATGTAGATGTTTACAGAAGTTTATACCAATAAGTAGACAGATGAGATACCGTCCAATTATTTAAAAGAATACATACAAAATAAACAAACTTGACAGAAAGAGACAAAAGAGAGACAGGTATAGAAAATATTGACCAGTGGGTAGAAATATTACATATTCTATGCATTATGTCACAAGTATAAGTGCACAGCATGAAATTTAATAGCAAATTCCTCATATTACAAATTAAGCAGCTAGTACTTTACTATATACTGAATAGATTGTCCCTGCTCATAGAGTATATGTGGCACATTGGGACCGTGCTGTAGCCACCCTGACATTTCAAATGAGACCAAGGTGTTTTTAAAAAAATACGATGCTTAAGAAAAAAATTGATTCTTTTATTTTTAAGTAACACTTGCCTCTAGTTTACATTTATTTTGCTTAGATAATGTTTCTGCTGATGGGATAACTTCAAGAGATACTCATTTTTATAACGGGACGGCAGTCCTAATGTTATAAGGAAAGCACTCCTAATGTTACACCATTGTACTTCAATACTTTAGAAACAATAGAATGTAGGACATATACTCTAAGATAGTGGAAAACATTGAATGGTCACAATTTCAGTTCTCTATTCAGGTCTCATACCTTCGAAGAAAGCTGTTGTTTGTACTGCACACAGTAGCTTTCATAAGAAATGAGCTTTGGATAAATGAAACCTTAACCTCAAGAAACTCAAAGTTAAAAACAAAACATTTCCACTCTAACATTATAATGGTTTTGCATATTTATCATATAAATGGTTTTGTAGTGCTGATGTTAATCATAACTTCGGTAACCTGCATTTCACATTTTCCCCTTATGTCCTGCATAAGTAAATGTGTTTGGTTCACAACCCTAATTTTCCCAGGGCCACCCCCTCCTGCTGAAAGTTAAAAGTCACAGACCCTGACAATGACTGTACTGACTGCTCCAACCCTCTGTGTGTGTGTTGTGTTACAGGGTGCGTAAAGCAGCTGGAGTGTAAGCAGCTGGAGTGTGGGCTACAGTCTCTGGTGGCCTCTCTGTGTGTGTGTGTGTGTGTGTGTGTGTTATGCATACATTTTATATATAGCTGAAGGGGTTCCCTCTCAGTTGAAAATACATTGAGCTCTCCTTAGGAGAGAGGATTTTTATTTATTTATTTATTTTTTACAAAAGAAGGCAGATTTAAACACAAAGGCAAGCTGATGTCTTTTCTTGAAAAGTTTAGTACTTCAAAAGTTAACTTCTGAAAAACTGCAGATGAGTGGATAAAACATATCTTTGGACAACATGCAGCAGTCCTTATCTTTCCATCTGCATCTCCTACTTGTTGCTTACATCCTTTGGATTCCCTTGTTGCATCTTTGTACTGGGTCCGCTCCATTAGGTAAGGATTTTGGTACTTTTTAATTGTTTGACAGTAATTTGGGGGATACAGTGATAATGAATGTTATAAACTGAGACACATAACCTGTTTACTTATACTTTTGAGCAACATCTACAGTGATAGAGATATAATTTTAAAGAGTATTCAAAATAGAGTGGAAATGGTATTAAAATTAACAATTAACAAGCTAATTTGAAAGTTAACATAGTGAAAGTGATGTTGTGGACCCTGAAGTAAGCTTACCAGGCACAGTATTTACTATATATGTAAAAAGAAGAACAGGAGTACTTGTGGCACCTTAGAGACTAACACATTTATTAGAGCATAAGCTTTCGTGGACTACAGCCCACTTCTTCGGATGTTACTCTGAAACTTGTTACTATATATGTGGGATTTTTGTTTTTGTAATACAAAATAGAGAAAATACAACCCTTCTGAAAATGCTTATTCTGTATTAGAAAATATCAAGTACTCATAACTTGTTCCATTAAAGGAAAATATGTAAAAAAAACCACCCATAAATTAAGAAAAGTATTTAAAAACAGAATCCAGTCCTCCAGGGAGAGAAGTTTGTGCTGTATATCAGATAAATGTTATAGTTCAGTTAATTACACATATAACAATATACATTTACGTAGTGCCTGGCAATAGTGCTCATAAGTAAATTTTGAAGTACTGTACATATTAAATGCAAGCTTCGTTTAATGCTGACATAATATTCCCAGAAAGAGGTTACAGATTTTACATACTTTATTTATTCAGTTTTATTAATCTAGTATAGTAATTAATCTACTGTAGCAATATAACGATGCAATGAAAATCATGTCAGCCATTATTGAGCTAATAGTGTCTGTCAAACAGAGTATAAAATAATGGGAAAGCCTGAGGCTCAGAACCAAACATTGAGTGCAGTTGTACGCATATCCCATGTGCAATACTTGGTAGCAATCGCCCATTGCTGAAAATATATCACAATATTTTATACAGTTTAATTCAGCTAGGCTTTCTGATGGTTTAAAAAAGTGATTATCAGCCAGTGATCATCAGCTGTATAAAGATAAAACAATTTAAAGCTCTCTTCATTTCAATATCAAAGGGTCACCTAGTAAGGTTTGCAGGACTAAACCCAAGGCAAATGACCTTATCTTCTTTATCTTCAAACAATGCTTCTAGTTTCTAAAACCTTTTGAAGGGTTGCCAGTTTTATGGAGTGTAGCAGCTACTTACCTGATAGAAAAGGCTTTTTCATCAACAGGAAATGACCTTTTAACTCCTGATAACAAAGCAACTGCTTTTCCATTTTAGTTTTGTTATTGAAGGTAATATGCACAGACATACTTGTTAAACTGGAAATACAAACCAAAAATTAAGAAATTGTTTGCTGTACTTTAGATACAGAGGGTCTTTTGTTTTTGTTTTTCCTGTGAACTCCAAATAAATTAAACTGCTCAAAAAAAATGTACATTCTTTCTGACAGATTGTGCTGTGACATTATAATGATATTAACAAAGCCATACGCTGTTTACTTTTATACTCTAAATATAACAAATCTATTAATTCCATAAGGATTTCTCTGTGAATAAGGAAAGTCTGACCAAATAGCTCTCTGCAGCTGCCTCGTTAAGAAAAATAAAACGTCTTTTACAGAGCAAGGAAGATCTCTCGTTATCATTTTCTTCAAGAATGGAGAAGCAAGTAGTGATTAAGGATACACTCATTATTCTTGTACTTTACATGGTCCCCTTGACCGAGAAACATGAAAGGGTTACCCACAATGTTTGTAGCTGTGCTGTAGCAGTTTTTTTAAATAAAGCACCAGATGCAATAATAACAGCAACTGTGACTCATAGGGGTGGGAGGGTTGACACTACCCAGAGCTTTTCAAACTTTTCTCAGATAAGACTCTAAGTCAGTTAAGCAAAAGAAAGAGTAACTTTTCTTAAAAATACCTCTTTAACAATTTAACTTTAAAATATCTAGCTATTTGTAGCATTGGCATCAAGATGAGGGTTTTTTTCCCATCTAGGAGTTTTTCATGCAATAGGGGATTTGAAAAGTTTGGAAATGTTATATGAGCTTCATGCAAAGTTACAAACATGCACCAAAGTTCATGAAATAAGAGTTAAGTTGTGGCAAGTGAATTGTACAGTACCAAATATATATTACTTTAAAAAAAATAAAGATAGTGAGTCTTGTGTATGTGTATGGGGGCTGGGAGGAGGAAGAAAGGTATGGGGGAAATGAGGAGTAGGTGGAATGGATACCAGAGAATAGGAAGTGCAGCAGGGAGAAGAAATTTGATTTGCAGAAGAAAGGAACAGTGGCACCACGCCCTAAAGAAACAATTTATGAAGGCAAATGAGACCAATCTAGCATGTGAAAAGCTACTTGTTCTCGCTGCTAATCCCACAGACTCTAGTCTTCCTCTCACTGAAACAGTGAAAACCAAACATAGCAGCATGTAATCTGCACTATGCACATTAACAACTAAAGCAACCCCAGGAGCCTATTTTGTGACTTTTTTTCTACTATTAGATTAGATAGGATGAAAATGCATAACCAGCTATACACTTGCATGCTTCTGGGCAAAAGCCGACTAATTTCTAAGTGTTTGGAGCTAGGAAGAAAGTTTTCCCATGGGCATGTCAGTTCATAATAGTCCATTATGGAGTTTTTACATCTTTCTCTTAAGCATCTGGTACCAGCCTTTGTTGGAGATAGGCTACTAGACTGAGTAGTGCATTGGTCTGATCAGGTGTTACAGGTCCTAACCCCCAGTGTTCTTGTTCTTATAATCAAATATGGTTTTACACATCAAATTCTGCTCTCACTTTAAGCTGTTGTAAATGTAGCGTAACACCACTGATTTCAGTGGAATTAGTCCAGGTTACTCTGTTACAGCTGAGAGTGTAATTTGACCTTTTGTAACTGTTATGGGCAGAGCACATAGTGATGCCTATTGTTAAGATTGCAGAATGATTTCCATTTGCTGATAACTTTTTTGATATTTTCCTTTCTGAAACTTGGCATGGTTGTTCACAGTACAGTTTTTTTTTTTTTTTAAGTAAGCCAAAACAGTGCAGCTGTTTTTGAGAATGAAGAGAGTGAAAAAAATTTACTTTTCCATTATAAAGTATTTTGTGACATTTTTGAACAACTTTAGAATGTCAGTGGGGGATCCTAGAAATTTGAAATTTGGCAGAAAGACAGTCCTTGACTCACAGATGTGCCTTTTGAAGATCTGATGAAAATTTGTTGTGATCTGTGAGAGTTATAGAGGTTTACAATATGTATTTGGTGCAAGAGCACTGGATTTTGCAATGTGATCTCTTAATGGTCTGCCAATGTTCTCTTGGTTCTGCACAGGTGTAGGTAGTTTGAAATTCTTAGGCAGCTATTTATTACTATATTAAAGTAGCACATAGCGATCCCACCAAGATTAGGGCCTTGTAGTGGCATGGATGGAGCAGTGCTCCCTTGTGGACCTTTCTCCACAGCTGTGGGTTTGCCCGGGAAAGGAAGCACTGAGGCACTATGTTGTATGCAGAAGGAGAATGGCTAAAGGGATAGATAAACTCATACTTTGGGGGTTGGTGTCCTTCATGACATGGAGCCAAAGTAGTGGGGCATGGTTAGTAACTAAGGTGAAATGACTGCCCAGAAGATAGTATTGGAGTGAGTCCATATCCCACTTCCCTGCTAATGTCTCTTTTATGACTACAGAAGAGGCCCTCTCCCTTGAGAATAATTTTCAGCTAAGACAGAGGAGGAGGTGTTCATCATCTTCCATCCCCTGAGAGAGGCATTGGTTTGTAGCAGGAATTCCCTGGTGAAGTTGAAACTATATAAGACTGGTTCTCAGCAGAGATGGTGCTAAAGGGTTTGAAAGGTGTCTTGACAAGCATTGGTCCACTGGATCTTTTTTGGGCTATTGTTTTTAAGGAGATCCCTAAGAGGGACCACAATAATCAAGAAGTTGAGAATAAATTGTTGTTAGTATTCTGACAGTCCTAAGAAGCTGTATGCCTTTTTCTTTGGAGTTGGCATAGGCATGACTGGAGGGCTGGACCTTATCCACCATGGGTCACACCTCCCTAGGTGCACCAAGGTAGATCATCTCATTTTTGTCCAGGTGGTATTTAGTAGGGGTTTGCCACAGAGGTGAAAGTAACTTAAAGGACTTACCGGTACGCCGGAGTCCTGAGCAGGGGGTGGGGCCTCAACTGGAAAGGGCGGCGCCTCAACCAGAAGAGGTGGGGCCTTGGGAGCCCCGGGCCCTTTAAATCGCCGCTGGAGCTCCGGGGCTCCAGCAGCGGGGCTCTGGCAGTGCTTTAAAGGGCCTGGGGCTTGGGCAGCGATTCTATAAATGACTCCTCAATTACTTGCAGCTCTAGCATCTACTGAAGCTCTTGCTTCATGGTTTCTCTTATTCTCTGTGGAAGGGGATCATGAATTTTCTCTGACTCATTGTCCGGGTTCAGTCTTGGAATAATGAGAAATTAGAGGGTTCATCTAGGTTGCATAGAAAATACCATGGAGAAGGCAGTAATCAACTGCTGGGTATGGACCATTTGTTCTGGAGTGAGGTTGCTCCTGATTTTCACCATCCCAGGCTTTGAGGTTCCAGTGGTCTGGTGGCCCAATTCAGACTTTGGTGGCTAGGGGGCTATAAACAGGCTCTCCCAAGCCTTCCACGGCTTTACAAGATTCATGAGATAAATTTGTTGCAGTTTACATCTGTATGTCTGCTGGACATTGTAATTCACAGGCCTCACTGATCATATCACCTCATAAGTTCCCTGCCAGCAGGCCAACAGCTTCAATTCCGCACTGGGAAGTAATAAGAGAAACCGATCCTCAGGTTGAACCCCCTGAAGGTGGGCCCCTTTATTAAAGGCTGATTTCTGGATGCTCTGGGCACATAGGAATTTCTCCTTGGAGAATAAGCCTAAAGCTTTGAGCTTCTCCTGAAGGTCAAGAATGTGCTATACCACATTATCCGCTCCAGGTGACATTCTTTCCACATTTCCCTTATGAGGTCCAAAATCCCTTGTGATTGTCTCCCATATAATAGCAAAAAAACTTCAGGACCAGACTCCAAAGAGAAACTGCTAAACTCCAGTTCATTTGCAAATTTGACACCATCAGATCAGGATTAAACAAAGACTGTGAATGGCTATCCAACTACAGAAGCAGTTTCTCCCCATTTGGTGTTCACACCTCAACTGCTAGCAGAGCACCTCACCCTCCCTGATTGAACTAACCTTGTTCTCTCCATACTGATTTATACCTGCCTCTGGAGATTTCCATTACTTGCATCTGATGAAGTGGGCATTCACCCACGAAAGCTTATGCTCCAATACTTTTGTTAGTCTTAAAGGTGCCACAGGACCCTCTGTTGCTTTTTACAAAATATACTGGTAACCCGCAGCACTCTTTTCAAGAGGGGCGATTATGTCCATCCCAATATGATTGAAGGATATGCTCTCCAGTGGGAGGGGAACCAGTGACATTTTCTCCTTTGGCCGGGGTGCTTTCTTCAGGCAGAGGCAGAGCTCCATCCTCATTCCTGGCCAATCAATCCTAAACTGAGCCAGGCTCTCTCCTTTTACTCCCCTCCAGGCTGGGCATTGGCTACAGGTATAGCAGGGTGGGGCTAGCTAGGCCCATAGACTCTCCTAACCCCTTCTCAGCTGTTGTGAAGCCTCTTTGCCCCATCACAGGCTCCATTTTATTAAGCACTGTTCATACTTAGCATAAGAGAGTATTTTGTTGTTCATGTTATTGCTGCATTAGGTAAAATCATGGCTCAGTTAAAATCACTGGCAAAACTCCCATTGACTTCAATGGAGCCAGGATTTCACCCTTGTTTTTTCATACTTATCTTCAGACCTGATCTAAAGCCTATTGAACTCCACAGGAATACTCCTGCTGGCTTTATTTGGCTTTGGATCTGTCTCTTTTCTATATCTTTCCTACCACATCACCTGGGTTTTTATCTATTCAGATTTCACAAATGAAGCAAAGTCAAGCCTAGTCTGACCTTGAATGGAAGACTTCCAGTGAAAACCAAGGATATTGTGAGAAGCATGTTTTATTCTTGATTGGGTTTGGTCTCTATTCCTTTAAAAATAAAGTGAGCTCTGACCCTTTGGGATGAAAAGCACTTTTGACCGTAGGTTTTATATTGCCACCTGACAAAGCCCTAGTAAAGCTCCCCCTTCTTCCGTAGAGATTGGGCCATGGGTGGTCAGATCTAATGATTATAGTCAGGAGCCTGGAACGAAGGTGCTAAGCCAAAGATCAGAGCCAGAGTCAGGATTCAAGCCAAAGGTTGTTCTACTCCTGGGAAAATTCCACTCCTTTAAACCCCAGCCCCTTGGAGAAAAGCTGGATAAAACTAGTTCTCCTAGCTTCAGCTAACCCGTTGTCCTAAGGTGCTCCTGTTTGAATGGGTAACCATCAAGGTTTAATGACTCTCCCTTGTCCTTGATTTCGGAGATATGTGAGACAACCCTGACAGCAGACAAGGGATTCCTCATATACTGAGACTTCAATGATACAACAATTTCATAATATCCCAAATTCGTAAATTGTACATATATTCCCCAAATTGTCACCCCACCCACCATCATAACATCTTTCAGACTAATTAGGTTGGTAATATCAAAACTGTATTGGACTTCATGGGTTCTCTGTCTTTTCCGGTTATCAAAGGTTCTACTTGGGGTAGAGCTTCATTTGGGCCGGGGGATGGGGCGGGGACAGGGAAGATGAGGCAATTGTGTATTTAATTCTGGTTTTGCAAAATTTTCTATAGATGATCAGACTTTAGATTTGTCTATTCTCCTCTACAGGTGCATTAAAGTATGAATGCCTCGTTTTTGGCTTGATGTAGCTGGGGCATGATCCACAGTTTAAATGAAAGTTATTATCAACTCTAACTTGAGAGAATACATTACTGATTAAGTGAGTTAAGGTTCAGATCAAGTCCAAATTCAGCTGAATTTGAATATTGACCTTGATCTCTTCATTGTGTGTGCTGCATTGTGGGGCAATTTTTATTCATGGTGAAATGTGAGGAACTACATCAGGTAGAGGAATACTTATCATCTAGCCTTGAAACTCCGTAAAACCACTTTTGTGCATGAAACTATTTTTACAGTTTTTTTTTTTTTTTTTTAAGATCTTTGTATGTTAAGCTCTTGGAAGATTTGTTTAATTACTATATACTCATTGCTTCTTTCTGACACATATTACTTTGATTATTCTGACACCTATTATGCTGATTGCTGTATTCATAGTCCATGGCATCCATTGGGAACCATGAGGGAATACATTTAACATTGCAGGAAAAATTGATTGCCGCATATGTTCAAGAAAATATAATAATGTACTGTATTCTTTCTGCTGTTTTTATAATAATTGATCGATTGGTGAGTTTATTACTCCCTTATTTTGTTCATATAGCAATTTCCATGAGTTGGATAACAATTTATCTGCATGCTTCAACGGTATGATGCATCTCCCATAGTGATAGGAGCATTTTACAACTCAGCCGTCTCTTGACAACTTGGTGTGTTGACAGTTTCAGAAAATGGTCCCTCATGTAGTGTCTTGTTAACATCTCATCAACTTAAATGCTCCTGCTCTACTTCTCATGAACTAGAAGATAACATAACTTGACCTCTTATTTATGTGCTACAAATGTTTATATTAGATAGGCACAGGATAACTGTAAGCTAGGTCATGGTGTATTTTCTTCATTTTTGAAATGGCTGAAAACTTCAAATTTTCCTTGTGTATTCAGTATTTTCAGAAATTAAATATCTGCCAAAATATCAGGAAGATCATATGAATGTGACAGGAAGGGCAAGTAATGCTCTAAAATTAATACCGCTATAATGACTTTTAGTTGTAAATTGGGAAAGACAGCTGGGATCTGAAATAGACTTTTGCATTTGGAAGGAAATCCTGCACTATGCTAACTCCTACTTTTCCTACTCAGTTTAAGTGCCATGGACTATGAATGATTTGCTGGCCTTTGACCCATCAGAAAGACCATCCGCAATATTCAGGAAAAAATGTTGAACATGTTGTGAATGTGGCACGCTAACCTATATCCTGTGTATGGCACCCACTTTGGGTTTCTAATAATCTTTTATGGAAGTTTGCATCCCTGGGCATCCAGAGTACTATAGGAAGAACAAAGAGAGTAAAGATACAGTCACGTTCTTGCTTAGTAACATAACTAAATATTAATTTTGTTATTAACAACTAAAAGGATCTGGGAAATGCAAATCCATCATTAGTATCAGACAGTCCTGGGTGAGACAAATCTCTCATCCCTACTCTTGGTCAAGTGACCAAGTATCTGATTTGCATTGACCTTTCAAAGATTATTTCAGAAACACCTCATATTCATGATATTTTGAAAATCCTCCTTCCTCCAGGTAATTGTTCTATAACCAACTATGGTTGTTCTGTAAAAATTAGTTGACTGTGACACAACCTCCCTCCAATAACATAACACAGATAATTTGATTCATCGGGACTACTGTATTATCAGTCTGTTCTCTTCTTAATGGATTAGAAAAAATGCATCTTTTGTACTGTTCCTGCATTACTTGTTAAGATTAACACGGACAACAAAGACACAGACAGGAAGAAGCCTAATTAATAATTTACTTTAATTTTGTAAGAAGAAAAAGGAAAATGTGAACAAGGCTGTTTATTTCCTAACCCAATTATTGATGACTCATCTTTCTTGTTTACTGTGTTGATATGTGGAGATTTCATTTTATAAATGCATAATAAGCAGCAATAAACCTAAAGGAATAAGAAAGCTTTTCTTGATGGTTATGTCAGACTGGTCTTTTCTTTTCCCTTATGTAGCTTTCTCATAAATTATGCTCCCACCTATTTATATAAAGATCTATTTGATTTGGCCTAAATTTTCAAAATAAAATAGAAATAATACCTAGCTTTTCATCAGTAAATTTCAAAGTGCTTTACAAAGAAGGTCATTATTATTATGTCCATTTTACAGATGGGGAAAATAGCTTACAGGAGTTAGGCACCCAAATCCCATTGAATTCCAATAGGGTTTGGGCTCTTAAGGATCCTTTGAAAATCCCTGCCTTCACTGTATAAATAGGAAGCCTCTAATTTTAAATATTTTTCCAGTCCTGGCCTTATCAGGCCTCTGAGGTCTTTCGCCATATTATTACCCAGCCTGACAATCTTTTGCCTAGACTTGTCATTTTAACTGATTCTCCTGGTCAAATCTCTGATGAGCAACACTGAATCCTTTTCATGATGAAGGCTGTTGTAGTTTGTGTTATTCCAAGATAGGAATAAAGGATTACGATGTAACAGGAGAATATTAGTGGGTCAATACAATGCATCTTTTCTTACATTGCAAGACAAGAGGCCAGAGACCTCAGGCATCCGAAAGCACTCAGCCTTTGGCCTATTACATACACAATCTCTCTCCCAAAAGAATTTCACCACCACTCTTCTTTGTCATTGTAATTCCCTTGCAGTGTAAATAGCTTTGACATTAATGGCCTCCATCTCTTCTTTCTTTTTCCCTTCTCTTTGGTGACAATAAAAATTGACATTCTAGTTATGAAAATCATCCACAGGCTTCAGTTATTCCTACTACAACATATTCTCCATCCTTAATTAACATTTCTTGTTCAGTTTTCTGATTACCTATACTCCTTGCATGGGTGTGTAGACCCGTTAGCTCATTAATATACTTCTGACAATATTATTCATCTTCTGTTTCAAAACAACTCCATCTTCTGTCTTAGGGCTGAGCTTGCAGAGTGCCTACTGAGAATGCCAAGCAACCTCATTAAATGACAGAAAGAATTAGGATGGGGCGGGGGAGTACCAGGAAATCCAGACCTGTTAAGTCTTTTGTAAATCAGAAAGATTCTAGATGCAGAAGCTTTCATAACACAAAACAACTCCAACCCAGGAAATCTTTTGCAGCTCAGAAAGACACTACAAAAACCAGATGACTAGTGTTTGTAAATACAAACCTTGGCGGAAAAAAAAAACAAAAAAAACTTTATTTTCTGCTTTTTTAAAGATCCTCACATTAGGGGGCTTTATTTTGTTTTCTTTAATGGGTCTGGAAATTTTTCATTGGTGGCTAATCATGGACTTTGTGAGGAATCTTTGGATAATTGTTCGTCTTTGACCTATAGATCTTGGATTTAAATCTCTGCAGCTGGTCAGAGAGTGGAGGTTTGTTTGTTCCTGCTTGAGACAGAGGTCCTGATTTTGCAAAACGTTATGCATGTGCTTAACTTTTACATATGTGAATAGTCTCATTGCCTTCACTGGAACTAGTCACATGCATGAAATTAGGCACTTGTGTATTTGCAAGATCGCCACCAGACAGTGTAGATGGCTGCACGTGTACAGCATCCCAGAATGCATCAGTCTGTGGCATCACTAATACAATTAGTCTCATGCACTAT
The DNA here is from genome assembly GCF_013100865.1 of Trachemys scripta elegans. Taxonomy (NCBI): domain Eukaryota; kingdom Metazoa; phylum Chordata; order Testudines; family Emydidae; genus Trachemys; species Trachemys scripta. The sequence continues at coordinate 19,022,524 of NC_048308.1, read as the reverse complement.
TGGTACCAATATTGCTATTGAATCATATGCATGGAAAGGGCTCAGAAAATGAGGGCGCTCACGTAGCATGTATGGTCCTGTACAAAGCTATCCACTGCCTTGGATTTTTTTTTTCTGAAATTGATGAGAAATGTGTTGATTCTAACTCCAGAAGGGACTATTGTAATAATCTTCACAGAACAGAACATTAGACTTCCCTGAATTAATTGGTACTTTCACTCCAATGGCTAGAGGGTTTTTTGTTTTTAAGAAGAAATGAGTGGGTTAAAGGGGTGGGGGAGTGGTACTCCAGGCCAATAATGGCATTGCCTGTTTCTGAGTCACTGACAACTCAGAAACAAATGATCTTGAATGGTTATTGATCAATGTTCTAACAGTTCGAGCACAAGACAGGATACTAGTTAGTGTCTGCTACAGATCACCAAATCACACTATAGAACAGGATTTCCTTATGTACCTACCTATAATGTGTAGGGGAGGAAACTGTGTTACAAGGGGGCATTTCAATCTCAGTGACATATGCTGGAAAAATGGGGGAACAATTGTTGTTTCTGCCCATACGCATAGTATTAATCTGTGATTCATGTGAGTCAAGTGAGCAGGGTTTGGCCTTAGGTGGGACCCTTCCCTCCAAGTCAGTACTGAAGCCATGACTGCTAAGGCTGCAGGATTTTAGATGAGGAGGAAGGACAAGATTCTGGCTACATATGGTCTTTTGTACTGTTTTCAAGAGCATGGGTTTATTCCTGCCCATAATTTCAACTTCATTTCCTATCCTAAACCATTCTTTAGTGTTGAAATGTGCTGTTAAACAGCTGCTGTGTTTTTCCATTTCTGGTAGAAATGCTCCTTCTATATAGTTTGTGTGCATTCTTGCATCCATTGGTATAAAAGGCACTATATATATTCAAGATCAATGTCCTAAGGGTTTTTATTAACTTTAAAATATACACATTGAGCGAAAACACATATGCCAGTTTTACTTACCCTTCTGAAACAAGAAATTACGAAGCACTGAAGAATATGCATTTACCTGGATGGTATGGGGAACCTAATAGACAACCTAATAGAGAACAGGTAGGTCTTTTCCTTCTTTCATTTCAGATTAAATTGAGGCTAGCATCTCTGTAAAAACTAACCTCTCCTAGGAAAGGTTATGCCTAGGAAAGGTTATCCCCAAGCCTGGAGAAAATCCTGGAATACGTAATTTTTTAGTTTAATTTGTGCTGGTTAACTTGTTCTTATTACTTTTTTAAAGTCAAATTGGCCATTGACAGTGTATTCAAAAGGAAATTTTGCTTTAGCTCAGTTCTAGATATTAATGATATAATAAAGGAGAGAGACTATAGTTGCTCTGTATATACAGCTTAATAGTACTGGGTCAAATTCATCCCAGGATAAATCCAGTTAGGTCACTGGAGTTACACTAGGGATGAACTTGGTCCTTTCTCTGAAAGTGTATCAAACTATACTTTTTCACTCCCTGGGAAGATATCCTTTCACATATCCTTTGATACATCTCTTATCACCTCATAAAAAATGTTTTATAAACTTTATAGGCAGAAATTTGGAACAAATTCTGTGAAATACCAGTCTATAATTCCATAAATTATAGACATCTCAAGTATAAAGGGAGTTATCACAAAAAGAAATTCATGACTGTTCTGTTTTGGCCTAGCTGAAAAATTAAAATTCACAGATTGAAGTTGATACAGCAACAGATGTTCTATTACTGGTTACTGAACCAAAAGAGCTAAATGTCTTCGTTTTCCTTGGGCTAAAATTTCAAAGTCATATTTAGAATTTAACAGTAGAAGGCAATCTTGTCAGAACTAGAATACACATAACAACTATTCTGATTTTTTTTTACACCGCCCTTCTACAATATCATCATTTTAAGTACTGCCCAATTCTTGACCATATCTGGAAAAATTGCTTATATTTTGATTTTTGAAAGCCAAATTGTCACCAAATCTAGGTAAATTGAAAAGTAGGGTATTTCACTACTAAGAAAAATTGGGATTAAATAGACACCACTGCTACTCTTCTCTGGTGACCCCTTCTGCTCTTTTCTGAGAGTGGAAAAGTGAAAACAAAAAGTTATCTGATGTCTGAACCCTAGATAATACTGCTGGAAGATTTTATTAGTTTCACTTTGCTGCTAGCACACAATGCAAGAGAGCAGAAAAAATATGCCAGCATTCTTTACCAATGTATATTTGTTCATTTGAAAACTTGGTGAGACTGCAAAGGTATTAGCAATCTAACATCACTAGAATTCAGAAAATTAGTAGCATAGAATAGTATATGTAGTTTCCTCAAGATATTGAAGCCTTTTCATTAATGTAGGGAACAAAGCACAACTGTAGATTGATTGATGATTGCAATTGTAATATTATTTATTGGGGTGCAACATGCACTTGTCACAGATAACGGGTTCTTTTTCAGGTGGCTATTTAGAGTTAATTAAGAAGACAAAATTGATGAAACACACATAGAAACTTATGGGCTGTAGTTACCACAGACAAATAGAGTTGAAGACAGGAAAACATACATGAGTATAAGAATAAGATAAATACAGCAAAGGGGGTTCCTGTATTGTTTATACTTACAAACTTGATTTGCGCATACTTACAACATTATGGAGACTATTCAGAACAAAGACAGATAGAAAAGTAAGTGAAAGGAGGCCATGATTCACTTTACACCATCTCAGGGACCCAACGAACCTGAAAAGAGGGAACTACACTGGATTCCTTATACCCCTTCTTTATGTAAATTATCATATACGCAAACATATTTGATCAATTTCTGGCTGTAACAAGATTAATGCTTCCCGTTAGCCATGCATGGCATTCCGCCTTTCCATAACTATGCCTTTAATCATGAATATTAATAAACTACATCACACATTTCTTAATAGTTCCTATCCATTATCACAGTCCATCTGCCTAGTTAACAGATTGCTAAAGCCCCCCAAAACTTCCTTCTTGCGGAATGCTGTGGTGCACAGTACTTTTTGTGGTTACATGGTTGTCTCTTGAAATGAGAGTGCAGAATTTGTGACCTGGAGTTATCTGGTTGGGCCTACTAGCTTTTAGTTTAATTATGTGTGCTCTCCTACTTGCTGTTACAACTTTCATAACTTCCATTAAGCATGCTTAAGTAAAGGAATTATAAGTTACCCCAAACTATAAACCCTCCAAGATCACGTCAGGGGTCAATGGTCAATAGTGCTGATCAACTGCAATCGTTCCTTTATGTTTCACATTCCACTTCAAATTTACAATAACTCTGCAGAAGCTTCAAATTGAAACTTCTTGTCTTACCGATGTGTTTCTTTACTCTATCTTACATTTGCTGTTTTGTTTTTATAGGGATGCTTGCAAGTTCCTGGCTGCTCCTATTGAGTTTTTGGTGTCTCTTAGAAAAATAGCATTAAAGTGTTTATAACAGGGGTGGGCAAACTTTTTGGCCTGAGGGCCACATCAGGGAATAGAAATTGCATGGCAGGCCATGAATGCTCCCAAAATTGGGGTTGGGGTGCGGGCTCTGGGGTGGGGCTGGGGATGAGAGGTTTGGGGTGCAGGAGGGTGCTCCAGGCTGGCATCGAGGGGTTTGGAGAGCAGGAGGGGGATCAGGGCTGGGGCAGCGGGTTGGGGCGTGGGGAGAGGCTCGGGGGGTGCAGGCTCTGAGTGGCAATCACTTCAAGTGGCTCCCAGAAGCAGTGGCATGTCCCTTCTCCGGCTCCTACACGAAGGCACGGCCAGGCGGCTCTGCATGCTGCCGCATCTACAGGCACCCCCCCTGTAGCTCCCATTGGAACATGAGGGGGCCAGAGCGGGGCCATGCTGCAGCTTCCGGGAGCTGCGGTGCTGAGCCGTGTGGTCCAGCCCCCGACCAAGCGCCCTGGCTAGAGCAGGCCTGAGCCGCGTGGTGCGGCCCTGACCCAGCACCCTGGCCAGAGTGGGCCCAAGCTGCTGGTGCGGCTTGCGGGCCAGCTTAAAACAGCTCGCAGGCCGGATCCAGCCCACGGGCCATAGTTTGCCCACCCCTGGTCTATAAGGAATGCCACAGACTTGCAAAAAGCTAAGAAATCAAGGTTAATAAGATTCAGGAATTAAGTTTTAGGGATCACTGCAAACAGCAATCATTCTGGTATATGGAACAAAAATTACTTTCAATATCCATTTCATACTGCTACTTGTGTGTTTGCCCCTTGCTTACACTGACTAATGGAGCATTTAGTTGCAAGGATTAGTCTGTAGAACAATATGTAATTTCAAAATGGAGATTTTTCTTCTATACATATGTTCACTTTTTATCACGTGCACTTTCTTGTATTTGTAAAGATTATGATTAACGAAGCCTTCAGCTAACAGTTGTCCTTTTCCTGAAACTGTACATCATATAGGCCTGGTGGTATGAGAGCTCAGTAGCATGTTTTAAGATTTTAAACCAATTTCATTCCACCTTTCTTTAAATAATAATAATCATAGCACTGAGAATGAGATACATCTAATATTTCATTTTGCACCATTCGATACCTTGTTCAAGCATCTGATTTTTATACTAGTACCAAAAACATGCTGCTGATGTCCTGAATACTAAGACATTTTGTTCCATCCCATCTGTATAACTCCATTGATTTCACTGGGGTTGTACAAGGAAAACAGAGTGTAGAATTTGGCATATAGTTTCACTTTCCCAGCCTCCCATGATAATCTAAGGCTCAGAAATGAACATTTTAATTCAAATATTTGAGACTGGCACACAGATATATGGAATTCATACTGCATATTGTCCCACTGCTTCCCCCAAATTAATATATTGAGAAATACTTCTCATGATATGAGTACACAGATTGTTGAGGTGAGCAAAGAGGAGACAAGGTTTCTTTTCTTTTGAATAGTAGCAGGTTTTATCCCAGTCTGATAAGTTCTGGAGTGATTATACCATACAAGAGAAATAACCTGAGTTTTTATGAAGCTGGTTTCTTTTGTATTTCTGCAGCTGACCCAAACAAACAATCTTGGGTTTTTAATCTTTCTTTCTTTATTTTTTTTTACGCGTGAGACAACTACTGCTTGCCTTACTTCCACAAAAAGTCAATTGGCCACATTAAAGTCAATAAGAATACTCACAGGAGAGACGCAAGCAGAGTTTTTCCTTATAACAAGATTAATAAAATAGAAAAAATATGTTCTTTATCACCATAATTCACTCTTGTTTTGGTTTTTATGGTTTTCAATGAGCAAAACAATCCATCATATTTGAACTTCATATACATCTCTGAAGCGAACAGCTAGCACAAGTCAATTTTTAATTAAGATATTTTTATAAAACCTACCATTTATTTTTTCATTTGGGAATAGACTTTGAACAGCATGTCATCAATATAATTTATGTAAATTCAAGTGACCCTTAAATCAGAAATCTGACTGAATTTCACAGTGAAACATAAAAATACCCTGTGACATCATTGAGCACCTAGAATAGCTTGAAGTGTGATAAACAATGGAAAATTTCAGCATTGTTACAAGCCAGTGTAATCTTAACTTTTTAAATAAATTACCCATTCTATTTAGAATGCCTGTATAAGGTCATGGATTTGGAGCAGAAAGAAAACAGGTTTGACAGGTTCAATTATTTATAATATAGATTAAAATATTTTAATCTAAAACATTCTAAAGAAAGTAATCAACCCCCACTCCAAAATTATGGGTTTCAGAAGTGTCGCCCTGATTCTGGACTTGTCCTCAATTAGGTCCCCATCCTGTTCCCACTGAAGTCAATGGCAAGACTCCTATTGGCATCAATGAAGGCAGGATCTGCGGAGAGGGGTGAAAGTAAGTTCCAGCTGTACAGAGGAGCTGTTGGTCAGTCCTTGGCAGCATTAACTCCTAGTTGCAATTTCCAGTGGTTTGAGGAAAACCTACTGTGCAAAGTGTCTACTCCCTGGCATTTCCTTGCAGAGATACCATGGCGGTGGCTCCAGACTCCCAAGGAGGGGAGAAGCATGTCACCGAGCCAGTGATCCCCTGGGGGAGGGGGGAGTATTATCCCTGGAGGAGGGAGGAGTATTATCCCTTCATTTTACTATTCTTTGCTCTCCTGTGCATGCCTAAGCAGAGTCTCCCCCAGACTCCTCCTGTCTAACTAGGTCATGTCAGTTTTTATGTCTTTTCTTTAGCTGTCTGATGCCACTCAGCCTTAAAACCTCCCCCTTCTTCCCAGCTGTTCCTAATCTTTCCTTTCTCCTTCATGGTGGCCATTTCAGTCCTCTCTAGTTGCTATCCACCCACACACACACAGCTGTCTAGGTCTTTCCTCATCTGCTGTGAACTATTCTTGTTTTCTCTTCGGCTGTGCGCATGGATCTCATACACACATGTATAGATATTATGCTATTATGTTTAGAATATGAAGGAAAGGAGAGTGACAAGGGAGGAGGATGGTCTTGTAGGTAAAGCATGGGATTGGGAGTCAGGGGATTTTTAGTTATATTCCTTACTTTACTACTGAGCTGTCTGTGAACTCAGACCAGTCACTTAACCTCTGTGCCTCAGTTTTCCTGCATGTAAAATGGGGATAATATTATTACCTATATCACAGTCTAAATTTATTAATGTCTATAAAATACTTGGGGCTACAGACAGGTGTTATTGAAGTGCAAAGCATTATGTTAGTCAGATTCCAAAATAATTTCTGTGCTTCTCTTCCTCTTTCTGACTGTAACAGACACAGACCTGTCTAGCCTCCCTGTATACCTGTGACCCTCCTTCCATCTCATAAGAATTTATACTGAAGTCAAGCAGGGAACAGGAGACCCCTTTAGCATCATTAGAAACGTTGCTGGAGGTTGATTGCATTGTAGGGCAGTATAGAATCCTGAGTTTAGGGATGGGGGCTGACCTGATCCTGAAACCTCTTCTTCTCTGCTAAACTGTGTGTAGTTCCCTGCTTCTTATCATTACTCCTGGCCTCTCATCTGCCTGAGATGCTTCAGTTGTCTCCTGTGTCAATATACACAGTAACATGTACAAGCTGTGCTTTATTTAATTTGCATTGCTTAAATTTCAGATACTCTTTTCCATGTTAAAAAGGGAAAAAACAATTCACTAACAAATATACATCTCTCTTTATACTTCCCATAATAATCTCTGCACATGGTACCTATGAAATTCCATAATAAGAAATAAGAGCTTTCATTACACATTCACAAAGTCCTCCAAAGACCAGAGGAAGAACAGACTATAAGCATAATAAATCCAGTTTAATTTATTCATAATAGGAGTCTATGGATCAGACTTTTTACACTCCAGAATATTTATTATAAGATGGTGAGTGAATAAATCCTAAACAATAATTCTGTGATTGATGTTAAAAACTATTATCAATTGTTATTTTAACAATTTATCAAAAAGAAAAATGTTATAAACATATTAGGTGGCCACAGGGCCGGCTCTAGATTTTTTGCTGCCCCAAGCAAAACAATTTTTGGATGCCCCCCACCCCAGCCCTGGGCTCTCCCCCTCCCCCACCCTCCTGCCACCCCAGGCCTGGGTCACTGGTAACTCGCTCCCAGGGCTGGTCATTCAGCAGGAATTTTGGATGTGCACAGAACACAGACAGGATTGGTTCCCATATGGTTACAGAACTGCAGTAAAGTGGAACAATTTTCAACTTGTGTGACTGGAGGATATCTGGATGCATATTATAAGACTGTCCTACATAAATGAGAAAAAGTTGAGGTGCCTTTATTATTCTTTTGTTCCATTCTTTGTTTCTATGGGGAATGCACTATCACGGTCTTCCTTTTAACCAAATAAAACTAAAACTTAAAAAAATTTAAAAAAAAGCAATGGCTGTTGAAGATAGCAATTCCAGTCCTAATAACCACTGGGAAGCATTTCTTGCTCAATTTATTCTACTTTTTCTAAAGCAAGTTACAGTGGATCAGTATATTTGATTTGGGGGAAATGAAGTAACAGCTGCCCAAATTGAGCTTGAGCACTCCTGAATTTTGAGGGTGTTCAAATCTGGAAGGCAGGTGCTAGAGTCCCTTTCTGAATATTAGCTATATCTGGAAAGGAAAAGTCAATTTCTGTTTCCATGGCTCAGAAGTAGAAATCCTCCTAAGTGCCTGGTACTGTATCTAAAGCTGCCTAGGTCCAGAGCCTCCCCTCCCTTACTTTTCATTTTAAATTCTAATGGGATCCACGTACCTCCCTTGCTAGGCTTCAGATAGAGAGGTGCACCATCCATTTAGTCCCCCCAATTCCTTCTTTGGGGGAGAGCCCAGGGCTGGGGTGGCAGGAGGTGCGGTTGGGGGGGAAGAGCCCAGGGCTTGGGTGGCAGGAGGTGCAGATGGGGGCCAGAGCTGGGATGGCTGGGGATGCAGGGGGTGGGGGGAGAAGGGGAGGAGCCATGGGCTGGGGCAGCAGGGGGTGGGGGGAGAGCCCAGGGCTGGGGCAGCAGGGGAGTGCAGGTGGGGGCCAGAGCTGGGGTGGCAGGGGGTGTGGGCGGGGGAGAGCCCAGGGCTGGGGCAGCAGGAGGGTGCAGGTGGGGGCCAGAGCTGGGGCGGCAGGGAGCATGGGGAGGGGGGAAGAGCCCAGGGCTGCGGCAGCAGGGGATGTGGGCGGGGGAGAGTCCAGAGCTGGGGCAATACATGGGTTCGGGGGGAGCCCAGGGCGGGGGGGAGGGCGGCAAAAAACCTAGAGCTGGCTCTGTTCCTACCATTCACAGCAAGCTGCAGATTTCAGTTCCATAATCCTTCCCCCACCCTTTCCTGTTGCTAGTGGTCAAGGGAATGCTGGGAAATGTAGTTCTTTCCCTGCTCCAGGGCTGGCTCTATAGGCAGGGAGCTAACCAAGGAACTACAGCTCCCAGGGCTCCCTGTTGGTTCTCAGTTCCCATGCTGGATTCTTGCACCACCCCTTGCAAATCTGCCACCCCAAGCAACTGCTTGCTTTGCTGGTGCCTAGTGCCTGGGTGGCTTTTAGCCATTAAATCAAATCTGCGAGAAGTAATGGCGAGGCTAGTAATGGCTAGAAAGAGAAAATATTTAAAAACTTGTAGAAGTTCCCTGGTCTCCTGAATCTTCCCATTTAACTACCTCAACTGAAGTTGTGATGAAATATGTTTCTGAAATAAATGTGTGTGTATGTATGTATGTATGTAATTCTTATTAGCTCATTTCCATGTTCAATATCTGAAACATTACAAGGTATTAAATCCTAAAAGAGGAAAGATGACCTAATGGAGTTGAGATAAGCGAAGCAAAGATAACTGGAGGCATCCTGCCTGAGTAGGACATGAGGGAGCAGAATGCCTCAGGCAGGGCTAGGTCCTGACTAGATGTGCTGGGAAGAAGCATGTGTGCGGGGAAACTTCTTGTGCTCACTTAGCCCCATTCCTAGGGCACCTCTGCAGTACCAGCCACCATTTAGTTCTTTGTTTATAAATTAAAGCTCTCAGGAACCAGGAACATGCTACAGCTCTGGCCTTAACTGGAAAATAAAGAGGACTTGCCTGATTTACTCTCACTTATGCTAACCTAAATCCAAGGTAGCACCAATGACTTTTGATTGATTATTAATGTTTGGCATAGCCCTATATCATGCAGCTACCATTTCTATGTGAATAGGACTAAAAAAGTTAGTAAACGACAATCCCCCCCAAACATATACAATAGAATAGACAGCCCGGAAGACAATCAATTGCTGTGTCACATTCAATGGAAGCTACTACAGACAAGAGACAAATGCACATCAGGAAAAGAGGTTCTAACTCTAAGCTACAAAGGAGAAACCAGTAAATACCAATCTTTTGAGGTAATTACTATCCCCACTCTGCTACTATTGAGCACCTTCCTATTTAAAACCTCTGTGACACACTTTCTTGAAAGAGAAATAGACCTGCCGAGCCTCACACAGTAAAGCAATGTAAACTCTAGGACCACTTTTCATCCTCTCTTTCACAATTATGATTGCCTCGCACTGTTTGAGTAAATTACGGCTGTAATCAGGCAAAACAGTACTTTCAAACTCTGGAAGTTATGTTCATATTTACAGTAAATCTGCTGATTATGGAATGTAATCCTCCTGCTGAAGATTGCTCAGTCCCATGTAGCGGGTGGGCTATAGGGAGGTGATGGGCTACAACACACTGGAGAAGGAAACCGCTTTACCGCGCAGAAATCCTTCTCCAGCACCAATGTTATGTGATTACTGAAATCTCTCAACACTTTTAGGAATTCCCAGGCCAGTAATACTTTCGTATGACTTGTCTTTCTGGCTGCCCATTTGAGCCCTTGTGAAATATTCCAGAGATGTCAAGCCAGATGCAGACAGATCTGGTTCCTGGCTGAAAGAAGCTTGCAAAATTGATGTTGAATCTTTTCACGGTCCTGTCTTTTTTTCTAGGCATACCAGAGATTCTTCCTTTCCCAAGGAGAGATAAAGTGTTGAACCTGACTGTTAAGAACAGATAGCAAGAGCGGTTAAAAACCAGCCCAATAAATCACACACAATGCCACTAAGATTCATTTATACTGACCTACTCCCTCACCTGCCTCTGCACTTTAGCAGAATACGACATATTCTTATATGTATAACAATATACTTATATGGGACCAACTCTGATTTCATTCTTCATGATTGCAGGGGGGCTTGATTCAGTGGAAATATAGAAATAGTTCTGCTGCAGAAAAGGGAGCAGGACAGGATTTGAGGACCCAGCTGAGCAGTTCCACATTCCATGCATACCATGGAGCTCTTCCCACTGAGGCTTTTCCGTTCCCCAACTGTGCAGCAGCATTTCAGAAGTGCAGCTGGGAGGGAATGGGGTTGATGGATTCATAACCACATGGATCCATTAGCCACACTGTCTAGTGTGGAGGGAACATGTACTAAGGGGTGAAGCCATTCTGCTGCAATTCTAAGGGTATGTCTACACTGGCAAGTTTCTGCACCACAAGTTATACCACTTTTATTAAAGCGCTGGAATTAAACCGCTGTTGCGTGTCCACATTGTGCTCCTCGTGAGGGTGGAGCACATCCACATTAGCAGCTCTTGCAATGGCAAAGAGAGCAGTGCATTGTGGTAGCTATCCTCCTGTGCAACTGGCTGCAGGGTGCTTTGGGAAGGGTTTGCAATGCCTCATGGGGCAGGTACAGCGTCACATGATGCAGGTTTCCCAATCCCATTGTTCCATGGGCATCCTACTACATTGCCAGCTGCTTTTCAACTGAAGTGCGAGGGCGGGGGGGCAGAGTGTGTGACAGGGAGGAGGGGGGAGTGTGCATGGAGGAGGGGGGAGAGACAGTGTGTTTTGGGGGACAGCGAGTGTGTCAGCAGGCTGTCTTGTAAGTTCAGACAATGGCAGGGAGAAACCAGTCTTGAGGCAGAGCGAGGGGAAAACCCTGACATCAGCCCCTGCTTCCCTCCCCAGCTCTCTGCACAGCAATCTCTCTCTCTCACACATACATACACACATGCCTGCCTCTGTGTTCAGCAGCATGAGCATTCCACATTAATGGTTTGCTTTGTGTCCTGGAGCAGATCAGCACAGCACACACGGGCTGTCAGAAACGGTGCTTTGAAAGGGGAGGGCTGCATGTCTCCAGGCCAGCCGAGTTCAAAACAATGAGTAGAGCGGCCACGTGAGGGATTATGGGACATTTCCAGAGGCCAATTGATTGCTTTCTGCGCTGTCATGTGTTTACACTGCCAATACAGCGCTGGAGCCTCTGCGCTTTAAGGCTTACGACTCTCGTCAAGGTGGGTTTTTTGCAACGCTGCAACTGAGGAGTTTCTCCGCACTAAGTGGCGTGGCAGTGTGTACACATCGGGAGTTACAGAAAGCTGCTTTACTGCACAGAAACTTGCCACTGTAGACAAGGCCTCAGACCTGTGAGTGATTACCTACTTAACCCTAACCCCTGCAAAGATCCACAGAACACAGCCTTGCTATTCATGCTGCATACTGATACCATCGAGGTTGCAATCAAGAGTTTATAGTTTAATTCAGTCCACAGCTAGCATGTGCAATTAATGGAAGTTTTGAAAAAGTAATTTCCCCTGTATTGTTTTGTTGATGTATTTCAGATTAGGAAAGACACTTAAAACTAAATGAACTGAAACTATTGAATCATAGGCCCTAATTCACTTTTGGAAATAGCCTATGGAGGTTTCAGTATTATAAAGGCAGGTTTTTAGATCATTCAGATCAATTAGATCTGATGATAATGATGCTGGTTATATAAATCAAGGCAAGAAATCACAGATGGATGCAGCACCCATTTCATTTAGGTTACTTCTAAAACGTGGTAATGACCAATAATGGAACAGCCAGACGCCCAGGTGCAGCTTCTGGAAACGTACATTTTAGAGCCTTGAGATCTGGTCTTGCAGCTGCCAACTTCACCCTGTGAAAAGCATCAGCAGCTGGCTTCATGTCTAGGAAAAGAAAATGAAATATGCTGCATTTTCATGGCCATCAATCAGAAGACATAGTGCCAAGCAAGTTTTGTAATGATGCATATATTGCCAATAGACTTTGCAAAAATATTCTTATTATAAGTAAAGTATCTAGGAAAAGCCTAATTGCTGTATTCAATTTGTGCTGTACACATTTAACGTAATGCAATATTACTTAGTAAACAACTTATTACATAGACCATGGGCCTAAGTCATGGGCCTGTGGCCAGAAGCACCTCCATATGCGAAGGGACCCCCAATGGGCAGATTTCCTCTGCCTGTTTATGTGACCTCACTGATGTCCCTTACACTGGGAGCGGTGCTGGGGAAAGAAGGGAACTCACTTTCTCCTTGGCGCCATCCTAGCAGGGCTTAATGATGCTTGCTCAGTTTTGATGGCACTGGCTGATTAACCATTGGCACTGTGAAACTCCCAAAGTCCTCCTTGACTGGAAGAAAGTTTTGAGGGCACGAGACTTCATGATGAAAAATGAAGATGGGAATCCTCAGGGCTACATAATGGACACAGCAGACCAGTTTGTGGGAAAAAACAGTTAATGAAGCCAGTGATGTTTGGGGGCCTGTGTTTCATTTTCTGCAGAAACAGTGAAAGCTCTCTGTTGAATCACAGTTCCTAAATGTTACATTTGTTCCAATGATTTGTCTGGATGTGCTGCCTTACATTTCCTCCACTGATCTCCTACACAGAGATGTCAAAATGGCAAGAGAATGACATGCTATAGGCAATCCTTTGTGAGAGCTGAATGAAAAAGACCGATAATGAAGGTGACTTTATAAAGAATGCCAGATGACTGGTGACGCTGAACATCATTAAAAGTATACATGCAGGACTCCAATTCTATCATATCGTTTTAGATCACACTTTCCATGCTGGAGGAGAAAGTACCTTTGCCAGCTCACTGGAGAAAGCTTGGAGATGATTGAAGTAAAACAGCGGGAGGAGGCTGATATGATTAAGTCACATAGTCAACTGCCCATGTGTAACACAGTAATGGAGGTGAAAGTAGGGGGCAAACTAAAATTAAGCTGGAAGGACATTAGAGACAATGGAACACAGATAAAGGACATGAGAGGATGCACATTGAGCTGACTTGCCTGCAGAGTGCAAAATTTAGATCTTTTACTTAGATGCCTTTTGTTCATAAAGCAAATGATGACTATACTAACTAGTGGCAGAAAAAAACATTCTATTCGAGAACACACATGAAGAGAAGCATATTTAATTAATCATACTGTCTAGGACAGACGTGGGCAAACTATAGCCCGCGGAACTGTCCTGCCCATCCCCTGAGCTCCCAGCCGGGGAGCCTAGTCCCCGTCCCCTCCCCCACTGTCCTCCCTCCCCTGCAGCCACGCCACCGTGCTGGGCAGCATGGGGAGCGCAGCTGGCTCTGGCCGGGTGTCGCAGCTGCGAACTCCTGCTGCTGGTAAGGGGGTGGGGAGTGGGGGGGTTGGGTAAGGGAGTGGTGAGTCCTGGGGGGCAGTCAGGGAGGAGGGGGCGGTTGGATGGGGTGAAGGTTCTGTGGGGGCGGTCAGGGGATGGGGAATAGGGAGGGTTGGGAGTGGGAGTCCCAGGGGGCTTGTCAGGGGGCAAGGGGGGTTGGATAAGGGGGTGGAATCCCAGGAGGCAATTAGGGGCGGGGGGTCCCAGGAGGGGGTAGTCAGGTGATGAGGAGCAGAGGGTGGTTGGATAGGGGGTGGGAGTCCCGGCGGGGCAGTCAGGGGACAGGGCTGGTGGATAGGGGGCGGGGGTCCCAGGAGGGAGCGGTCAGGGGACAAGGAGCAGGGGGGTTGGATGGGTTGGGGGATTTGAGGGGGCAGTCGTGAGGCTGTTTGGGGAGGCACAGCCTTCCCTATCTGGCCCTCCATACAGTTGCACAACCCCGATGTGACCCTCAGGCCAAAAAGTTTGCCCACCCCTGGTGTAGGGCACAGAATTCAGAAGATAGCCAGGGACCAAAATCCTTAGCAGACAGACTAGGAAAGGAGGGTAGGGGTGGAACAACAACAAAAACCAAACATCAGTACAAGACCCGGGCCAGATCCTGACCCATCCTAAGTCCCTTTCCCACTTCTCCAACATCAAAAGGGATCTCCAACCTGCTCCAAGTCACCAGATGAAAATTCCTCTGTTGTGTGTGAAGAAAATCTTAGGTGGTGTAGAGCCAGTTTAGCCGACTTCATCACTCCCCTGCTGGGCTTCCCAGCATTTGGGTATATCAAAGGGAATGTGACCTGTTAGCCAGACTACTCTGCTCCACTGATCTCCACTGGTGTAATGGCCCTGAGGAAGCCATTACAAGCTTCTGCAACTTGCAGCAGCCTTGAGGCTGTTCTAAATCACATCAGGCCAAACTGGTCCCTGGTAACTTCCAGAAATAGTTGGGGAGACAAGGATTGGAGAAAGCCACCTTCACAAATCACCTTCAAATGGTTGCCTTGGCATGAGGATTTAGCCCACTGCAATGCAGCCTTTATTGTGATTAATTTCTATAGTACTGTAATTGTACACAAAACTGTGCAAGAACCAAATACAGTCTCAGAGTTTACAGGACACAATAAAAACAATCCAGCACAACCTATGCAGTGCTCAGATACTACACTGGAGAGTGCTAGAAAGTCCTTTTAATACATTTCACCACATGCAGCCTACTGTTTTCTCTCTCCACGGAGAAGGAACTACAAAAACCGTGAACAAAGTAACAGATGTTCACAATAATGAATACAAGGCATGGACAAAGTAAATGCTAGGAATATGACCAGATTTGCTGTTTCTTATAGAAGCTGACATAATGCTAACATGGGTATTTGTGAGGCATAGTTAATATTTATTACACACACACAAAAATATGTTAACAAATATTATTAAAGTTGCAAAGTCAAAAACTCAAAAGTTAGGAAATGACAGAATTAAGGCTGTCTTTGCAACCACATAGACCTCTTCTACTTGAGCTAATGAACTAACTGATGGCTGTGGTAGATGTCCTCCTCTATGTCAGTAGTCCCCAAACTTTTTATGTCACGCCCCCCTGACCCATAATGGAATCTGTCTGTGCCTCCCCCCACCTGGGAGCTGTGGTTTGGGAGTCAGGGCCAGGAACAGGACGGGAGCTGAAGCTGGAGTTGGGGCTGGGAGAGGAACCATAGCTGGGCTGGGGCCAAAGCCACAGTTGGGAGCTAGGACTGGGGCCACGGCTGGGAGGTGAGTTGCAGCTATGGTCGGGGTCGGGAGCCAGGAGCCGAGGCCAGGGCCTGAGCTGTGGCTGGAACCCAGCTGGGTGACCCCAGACTTGCATTTGCAGGGAAAGTTCTGCTCAACCCTGAATTGGAACATGCTCAGTGCAGACAGAATCTTAAGAGAATCATCTGCTAAAATCAAAGCAATCTCCAATAAGCATGTTCAAACTGCAATTTTTCAAAGACCTGTAACCTGGACACATTTGGGTGGATTTTTATGGGGATGGCAAAACGCATGACACAAAGCCCAAACCCCTGCCAAGTTTCAAGTCCCTACTCCAATGCATGGGGATGCTGTAACTGTTGAAAGAAAAGTTGTCAGACCTTTTTAACATAGGCAAACAATGTATTTTTGCTCAGTTATGGTCTCAGAAATGACTGAACCATTTTGGCTGAAATTTTCCTGAAACATTCATCCTAAAGCAGACATCTTGGAAAATTTCAGCCCAAATGGTTAAAATCTAGCAAAATTATAAGCAACTGAAAAACAGGGTCATAGAATGGTACGTGTTAACCTTAACAATAGGCATTGTTACCACTTACAAGTTCTTTTGTAAGGACAGGAGCCCAATACATACATTAGGGCTGTCAAGCAATTACAGAAAATAATCACATTTAATCACGCTGCTAAACAATAAAAGAATGCAATTTATTTAAATATTATTGCTGTTTTATACATTTTCAAATATATTTATTTCAATAACAGAGAATAGAAAGTGTACTGTGCTCACTTTATTTATTTTTGATTACAAATATTTCCAAGGAGAAAACAAAAAGAAATAGTATTTTTCAATTCATCTAATTCAAGTACTGTAGTTCAATCTCTTTATCATGAAAGTTGAATTTACAAATGTAGATGTATGTACAAAAGCCCCTGCATTCAAAAATAAAACAATGTAAAACTTTAGAGTCTACAAGTCCAAACAGTCCTACTTCTTGTTCAGCCAATCACGCAGACAAAACAAGTTTGTTTACTGTTGCAGACAACAATGCTGCCTGCTTCTTGTTTAAAATGTCAACTGAAAGTGAGAACAAATGTTTGCATGGCACTGTTGTAGCTGGTGTCACAAGATATTTATGTGCCAGATGCACTAAAGATTCATATGTCCCATGATGCTTCAACCACCACTGCAGAGGAAATGTGTCCATGCCAATGACAGGTTCTGCTCATAACAATCCAAAGCAGTGCGGACCAATGCATGTTCATTTTCATCATCTGTGGCAGATGCCACCAGCCAGGGCCGGCTCCAGGCACCAGGCACCCAAGCACATGCTTGGGGCGGCACCTGGTAAGGGGCGGTGGGGGGAGTGCGGTGCGGTATTCCGCGGGGGGAGGGCGCTCCGGCGGCGCGGCGCTGAGGGGGCGGGCTCCGGTT